>NC_061509.1:78899836-78913338 GCF_022539505.1 Lolium rigidum | reverse complement strand
TCATCAGAGACCCCATTCAGTATTAAGTTGCTAAGCAACATGACAATTGCATTAAGTATGGTGCGTAATGTAATCGACAACTACATCCTTAGACATAGCATCAATGTTTTATCCCTAGTGGCAACAGCACATCACAACCTTAGAACTTTCTGCCACTGTCCCAGGTGTCAATGAAGGCATGAACCCACTATCGAGCATAAATACTCCCTCTTGGAGTTAAGAGTACAAACTTGGCCAGAGCCTCTACTAATAACGGAGAGCATGCAAGATCATAAACAACACATAAACAATAGATTGATAATCACCATAACATAGTATTCTCTATCCATCGGATCCCGACAAACACAACATATAGTATTACATATAGATGATCTTGATCATGTTAGGCAGCTCACAAGATCCAACAATGAAGCACAACAAGGAGAAGACGACCATCTAGCTACCGCTATGGACCCATGGTCCAGGGGTGAACTACTCACTCATCACTCCGGAGGCGATCATGGCGATGAAGAGTCCTCCAGGAGATGAATCCCTCTCCGGCGGGGTGCGGAGGCGATCTCCTGAATCCCCGAGATGGGATTCGCGGCGGCGCTCTCTGGAAGGTTTTCCGTATCGTGGCTCTCGGTGCGGGGTTTTCGCGACGGAGGCTTTAAGTAGGCGGAAGGGCAACGCGGGGGCCACACGAGGGGCCCACACCCTAGGTCGGCGCGGCCGGGGCTCGGGCCGCGCCGCCCTATGGTGCCGGCGCCTCGTGGCCCCACTTCCTTCCCTCTTCGGTCTTCCGGAAGCTCCGTGCAAAAATAGGACCCCAGGCGAAGATTTCGTCCAATTCGAGAATATTTCCTTACTAGGATTTCTGAAACCAAAAACAGCGAGAAAACAGAATCTGGCTCTTCGGCATCTTGTTAATAGGTTAGTTCCGGAAAATGCATAAATATGACATATAATGTGCATAAAACATGTAGGTATCATCAATAAAGTGGCATGGAACATAAGAAATTATCGATACGTTGGAGACGTATCGGCATCCCCAAGCTTAGTTACGCTCGTCCCGAGCGAGGTAAAACGATAACAAAGATAATTTCTGAAGTGACATGCCATCATAATCTTGATCATACTATTTGTAAACATATGTAATGAATGCAGCGATCAAAACAAAAGTAATGACATGAGTAAACAAGTGAATCATATGACAAAGACTTTTCATGAATAGTACTTAAAGACAAGCATCAATAAGTCTTGCATAAGAGTTAACTCATAAAGCAATAAATCAAAGTAAAGGTGTTGAAGCAACACAAAGGAAGATGAAGTTTCAGCGGTTGCTTTCAACTTATAACATGTATATCTCATGGATATTGTCAACATAGAGTAATATAACAAGTGCAATATGCAAGTATGTAGGAATCAATGCACGTTCACACAAGTGTTTGCTTCTTAAGGTGGAGGGAGATAGGTAAGCCGACTCAACAATAAAAGTAAAAGAATGGTCCTTCAAAGAGGAAAGCATCGATTGCTTGTATTTGTGCTAGAGCTTTTATTTTGAAAACATGAAACAATTTTGTCAACGGTAGTAATAAAGCATATGAGTTATGTAAATTATATCTTACAAGTTGCAAGCCTCATGCATAGTATACTAATAGTGTCCGCACCTCGTCCTACTTAGCTTGGACTACCGGATCTTTGCATGCCATGTTTCAACCAAGTGTCACAAAGGGGTACCTCCATGCCGCTCTGTACAGAGGTCTAAGGAGAATGCTCGCATTTTGGATTTCTCGCTTTTGATTATTCTCAACTTAGACATCCATACCGGGACAACATGGACAACAGATAATGGACTCCTCTTAAATGCATAAGCATGTAGCAATGATTATTATTCTCATATGAGATTGAGGATATATGTCCAAAACTGAAACTTCAACCATGGTTCATGGCTTTAGTTAGCGGCCCAATGTTCTTCTCTAACAATTTTGCATGCTCCAACCACTAAAATGATAGATCCTTCGTACAAGACGGACATGCATAGCAACTCACATGATATTCAACAATAGTTGATGGCGTTCCCCGAAGCATGGTTATCGCACAACAAGCAACTTAATAAAAGATAAAGTGCATAAGTACATATTCAATACTACGATTGTTTTTAAGGCTATTTTGTCCCATGAGCTATATATTGCAAAGGTGAATGATGGAATTTTAAAGGTAGCACTCAAGCAATTTACTTTGGAATGGCGGAGAAATACCATGTAGTAGGTAGGTATGGTGGACACAAATGGCATAGTGGTTGGCTCAAGGATTTTGGATGCATGAGAAGTATTCCCTCTCGATACAAGGTTTAGGCTAGCAAGGTTATTTGAAGCAAACTCAAGGATGAACAGGTGCAGCAAAACTCACATAAAAGACATATTGTAAACATTATAAGACTCTACACCGTCTTCCTTGTTGTTCAAAACTCAATACTAGATATTATCTAGACCTTAGAGAGACCAAATATGCAAATCAAATTTTAGCAAGCTCTATGTATTTCTTCATTAATGGGTGCAAAGCATATGATGCAAGAGCTTAAACATGAGCACAACAATTGCCAAGTATCACATTATCCAAGACATTTTAGAATTACTACATGTAGCATTTTTCAATTCCAACCATATAACAATGTAACAAAGAAGAAACTTCGCCTTGAACATTATGAGTAAAGCCTAAGGACATATTTGTCCATATGCAACAGCGGAGCGTGTCTCTCTCCCACAAAGTGAATGCTAGGATCCATTTTATTCAAACAAAAACAAAAACAAACCGACGCTCCAAGTAAAGAACACAAGATGTGACTGAATAAAAATATAGTTTCGGGGAGGAACCTGATGATGTTGTCGATGAAGAAGGGGATGCCTTGGGCATCCCCAAGCTTAGACAGCTTGAGTCTTCTTAAAATATGCAGGGGTGAACCACGGGGGCATCCCCAAGCTTAGAGCTTTCACTCCTCTTGATCATAGTATATCATACTCCTCTCTTGACCCTTGAAAACTTCCTTCACACCAAACTTCAAGCAAACTCATTAGAGGGTTAGTGCACAATTAATAATTCACACATTCAGAGGTGACACAAACATTCTTTTCACTTCTGGACATTGCATAAAGCTACTGGACATTAATGGATCAAAGAAATGAATCCAACATAGCAAAAGAGGCAATGCGAAATAAAAGGCAGAATCTGTCAAAAACAGAACAGTCCGTAAAGACGAATTTAAAGCTGGCACCAGAGTTGCTCAAATGGAAAAACTCAAAACTAATGAAAGTTGCGTACATATCTGAGGATCACGCTCGTAAATTGGCAGATTTTTTCGAATTTTCTACAGAGAACTGTGCCCAGATTCGTGACAGACAGCAATGCTGTTTCTGCGCAGCGATCCCAAATATAACATCAACTTTGACATAGAAACTTTACTTGGCACAAAAACATGATAAGGAGAGGTTGCTACAGTAGTAAACAACTTCCAAGACTCAACAAAACAAAAAATTGCTGTAGTAAAAACATGGGTTGTCTCCCATAAGCGCTTTTCTTTAACGCCTTTCAGCTAGGCGCAGAAAGTGCAAATCAAGTAACATCGAGAGTAGAAGCATCAACATTATTATTTTTCATGCAAACACAACTTGTTGCAGAGGGTACTTTAGGTGCTCCATTATCTAAATTTTCTATGGTGGTGCTAGGGGTTTTAGCAATTTTAGGCCTATAGTAATTCTTTTGTTTAGGCACTTTAGAGGCGTACATGAATTTTTGCTCTTTACCCACATAAGCTTTCTCATTATACTTGAGAGAAGAAAAGGTTGAACCCAAGGTTCCCATAGCTTTTTCAAGTTCATCAATCCTATTGGTTTGATTATCATGGACAACACAAGTTCCTAGGACACTAATTTTTTCATCAATTCCTCCTAAGGATTTATCAAGTTCATAAGTTTTGTCAAATAACATTCCCAATTTAGTTTCAACACTTGGAAAATTTTTTCTCTATGGTTTCCAATTTTTTCATAACATCTTCAAGAGAGATTTCAATTTTAACTTCATTAACAGGTGGTATTCCAACTAGACTCTCAATGATGCAACTAGCTTCTAAAGCGGGAGTACCTAGGAAATTGCCTCCCGAAAGAGTATCAAGAACATACCTATTCCAACTAGATAAACCAACATAAAAGTTCCTAAGAAGGATAGTGGTGGAGTGTTTCTTGATGCACCTTTGATGAGCATTACTAATTCTATACCAAGCATCTTTAAAACTTTCTCCACCTTGTTGCTTAAAAGAACGAACTTCAACTTCAGGATTACTCATTTTAGTAGCAGTAAAATAAAACAAACTAGATAAAGTAAATGCAAGTAACTAATTTTTTTTGTGTTTTTGATATAGCAAACAAGATAGAAAATAAAGTAAAACTAGCAACTAATTTTTTTTGTATTTTGATTTAGTGCAGCAAACAAAGTAGTAAATAAAATAAAGCAAGACTAAAACAAAGTAAAGAGATTGAGAAGTGGAGACTCCCCTTGCAGCGTGTCTTGATCTCCCTGCACAACGCGCCGAGAAAAGAGCTGGCGTGGCAGTTGACGTGGGAGATAGATATTTTTGTGGTGTAACTTTTCTTCAGATCCCCGGCAACGGCGCCAGAAAAAGAGCTTGATGGCGTGTAACTCACACGTTCGTTGGGAACCCCAAGAGGAAGGTATGATGCGCACAGTAGCAAGTTTTCCCTCAGAAAGAAACCAAGGTTTAATCGAACCAGTAGGAGCCAAGAAGCACGTTGAAGGTTGATGGTGGCGAAATGTGATGCGGCGCAACAACAGGGATTCCGGCGCCAACGTGGAATCTGCACAACAAAACCAAAGTACTTTGCCCCAACGAAACAGTGAGGTTGTCAATCTCACCGGCTTGCCGTAACAAAGGATTAAACGTATCGAGTGGAAGATGTTTGCAAAGAAAACAGTAAAACACAATTGCAGTAGATTGTATGCTATGTAAAGAATAGGACCGGGGTCCACAGTTCACTAGAGGTGTCTCTCCCATAAGATAAAAGCATGTTGGGTGAACAAATTACGGTCGGGCAATTGACAAATAGAGAAGGGCATAACAATGCATATACATGATATGATAAATATAGTGAGATTTAATTGGGCATTACGACAAAGTACATAGACCGCCATCCAACCGCATCTATGCCTAAAAAGTCCACCTTCAGGGTTATCATCCGAACCCCATTCGGCATTAAGTTGCTAAGCAACGGAGACAATTGCATTAAGTATGGTGCGTAATGTAATCGACAACTACATCCTTAGACATAGCATCAATGTTTTATCCCTAGTGGCAACAGCACATCACAACCTTAGAACTTTCTGTCACTGTCCCAGGTGTCAATGAAGGCATGAACCCACTATCGAGCATAAATACTCCATCGGATCCAACAATAACGGAGAGCATGCAAGATCATAAACAACACATAAACAATAGATTGATAATCACCATAACATAGTATTCTCTATCCATCGGATCCCGACAAACACAACATATAGTATTACATATAGATGATCTTGATCATGTTAGGCAGCTCACAAGATCCAACAATGAAGCACAACAAGGAGAAGACGACCATCTAGCTATCGCTATGGACCCATGGTCCAGGGGTGAACTACTCACTCATCACTCCGGAGGCGATCATGGCGATGAAGAGTCCTCCGGAGATGAATCCCCTCTCCGGCAGGGTGCCGGAGGCGATCTCCCCGAATCCCCCGAGATGGGATTCGCGGCGGCGGCGTCTCCGGAAGGTTTTCCGTATCGTGGCTCTCGGCATCGGGGTTTTCGCGACGGAGGCTTTAAGTAGGCGGAAGGGCAACGCGGGGGGCCACACGAGGGCCCCACACCCTAGGTCGGCGCGGCCAGGGCCTGGGCCGCGCCGCCCTATGGTGTCGGCGCCTCGTGGCCCCACTTCCTTCCCTCTTCGGTCTTCTGGAAGCTCCGTGCAAAAATAGGACCCTGGGCGAAGATTTCGTCCAATTCCAAGAATATTTCCTTACTAGGATTTCTGAAACCAAAAACAGCAGAAAACAGCAACTGGCTCTTCGGCATCTTGTTAATAGGTTAGTTCCAGAAAATGCATAAATATGACATATAATGTGCATAAAACATGTAGGTATCATCAATAAAGTGGCATGGAACATAAGAAATTATCGATACGTTGGAGACGTATCACACGCGCCGCCGCAACGGCGAAGCTGGAGAACAAAATTCCGAGACGAGGACGCCACCGCCGCCGCATCGTACTCGACCGGAAGAGGAAGCTCGCAAATCAGTCGCCGGCCACGGAAGAGAACGCCGCGCCGGTGAAGGAACTGGAGCCAATTTATTGGAGACCACCACCTCTGCCATTGGAGACGAAGCAAAGGTGGGCCAAAGCCTAGCTAAGTAGACTAGTACTAGACTACAACTATACGATCCGTGCGGCGGATCCGGCAACTCTCCTCCGCCCGACGAGCACGAAGCCCATGGGGGAGAGAAGTCACCGGAGCCGCCGCCGGAAAAGATGGTCGCTCTCCTGGTCGCCTTTTCTGCAGGGAGAGAAGGAGAGAGACACACGGGACTCGGTAGAGACGTATCATTCACTCTAGTTAAGTGAATACCTGGATCTTCATACTTCTCCTGAAAAGCATTTTCTTGCATCGTAATTAGTAACTCGGGATCTATTTCATATTCAATACCCTTAACACCAGGATAAACGATAGGATTTTTTGCAACTAAAGTTGAAGGAGTCCCATATTCCCCTAAAGCTTTGCTAGGCTCAACTGCCTTAGCTGTGATGTATAAGTTTTCCATCATGGTACTTAAACTGTTTACGTCTACAACATGTGAATTGGCTAGATTTTGAATAACTTCCAGACGTCTAGAGTCTGGTACTCGATCAATGCAATTTGGTAGATAAACTCTACCTGAGCGTGTGCAACCTCTGTCCTCAACAGAGATCATCAAAACTAACAAATGTGAAGAAACAAACACCCTGCGCTAGCACTCCCCGGCAACGGCGCCAGAAAATAGCTTGATGGTCTGCAAGAACAACATGGTCATTCGTGTATATTTTCGCGGAATTATTATTTCCAGTTTTATATCCTATCCCAACAAGGAGTGTAGGAGGATGTTTATCAGCGGTGTTTCTGTCACACCCAAGGTGTCACAAGTCTTAGGTGAATTGACTGCATGAATTGAAATGGAAAGCGGTGACCGTGATTGATAGGAGTTTTGAGGACTGATAGTGCAATAAAGTGAAGTGCATAAAAGTAAACAACTAATATAATAGTAAATAAACGAGTTTCTGCAGATGGAAAAGTAGGCGTGGGGTGACTCGGTTCATGGTGATAGTGAATGTGCCAGGTGAAATAAATGTGATAAGTGAATATGATTCTTCATATTTATTTTTGAGAAGGCAAGCAACTCGTAATAGAGAAAGACTCCTCTTGGTAGATTTCATCTTCCTCCAATAATCCTTCTGCCTATTACCAAAGCCACGGTCAGCACATCTATCAATGTGGTTAAACCGGAATAAAGCTTTAAGCTCGGTGGTTCCTTGTGATTCCTCGAGTATTGTTAGATCCTCTTTGATATCGGCTGTGTCACTCGGGGGTCGCGGATTCACTAGCACACAATTTCATGTTTATGAGTTCTTGAGATCATGCTATCTGGGCCCTTAAATTAGATAACATCCTTAGGTGCACATAAACATTCATACTCATATACGAAATAGTCTCAAACATAAGTTCACAAATGGATGGAATAAAGTTGGCACATCACATCTCACCAATCCCCTACATCTCCCACGCCAATGGGGCCTACTCACACATGAGAGGAGAATAGCAACATCATAGCAAACTAAACGGAGTTCATCTTGATATTACCGTAGCAAGCCACAAAAGTTGAAGATCAAATCAAATACAAACCAAGATGAAAATAGAGGTTTCAATCCTAATCTTACAAGTATGAATCTCTCTCTCAGTACAAGTAGGATGTAATAGATGGGGTGATGATCTTGATGAGATGGATCTTCGATGGAGTCGAGATTGGTCTTCTCCTTCTTCAGATTTGATCTCTTCTTTTCCTGGTGCAAATGGTGGCTTTTGTGTTCTGTTTTTCGTCTATGTGCCTTCACATAAAAGGTTCGATTTGATAAGACGAAGGCGGCGCCTGTCCGTACGGGCGGACGGTACGGGAAAGCCCCGCCCGTACCGATGCCCGTTAAAGCCTCTACGTCGCCATGATCAAGTTTGGCTCAAAAGGAAATGTCTTAATTTCGTTGCAATTAGCCCCAAAATGTCCTTGGATCCTCCATATATGATGGTTTCCTGAAATACATAGTTAAAAACAAGGTTTTTCTTGGATTTCGACATTGTTTAGTTGAAATACAAAATCCAATGAAAAACGAATGAAACCATTAGATAGGTGGTGGAAAATCCATAGTAAAATGCATAAAAATCTGGGGCTATCAGTCGTAGACTACATGATGTTGTTAGCTTGAGAAGTTACTTGTCCTTGATATGAACTGTGCTCAGTGATGATATGAATAGGCATTTGTGCTTGGATTGTTGTTAGGGTGATTAGCTACAATGAACTGCAGTAGCAGCTTGTTACTGACAGTATGCTCTCTAATTGCTTCTAACTAGTTGGAATTTAAGTGAATGGCTGGAATTAGGCGGTCTTGATTGATTGCCACTGCTGTCCCTTTTGATGTTGAAAACAAAGAGTAATAGGATATGTTAAATTCATATTATGCCTGCTCCTCTGATGGTTTTCATCAAACTAGAACTAGGTGCTCTATGGGTTTTGTATTAGAGGATCTGGTGTTGGCTGTTCTGTGAATCTTGCTATGCCATTAATTGTGTAAGAGCATAACAAGTTTGATGTGGTTAGTATCATCTATCTATTTGCTACATTTGAATGCCAGTTTCTGTTTGGTGAGCCAAATGATGATAAACACCATTTCTATCAGCTATTATTGTTTAATGCAATGTCTTGGCTTATTATGATATGTATTGGATCCTCTCCAGGTATTTGGTATATCTTGTTCCAGCTCCTAGACAAAGTATTTTGTTGTTGTAGAGGTATCTGCTGGTTGATCTTGATCAGCATGCCCTTCTCCTCCTAGCTCCTGGCTTTATCTTGATTTATGTGACCATGGTTGTGCTCTGGTGGTGGTTTTTGTTTGATGAACTGTATGAACCAGGCAAGTGATTCTTGGTGAACTATTGTTGCTGTTGTTGAAATCTTGATGATTTGTTTGGATGAATGGTTGTGCTGGTGCATTATTCCTTTTATGGCAAGCTTGGGAGCTTGCTTGGTCGACATCACACCCTGTGAGGTGATGTGTGTGTCTCTTTTCACCTCACCAGTGTGGTGAGTCATTTGGTGACTGCGCAACTTGGTTTTGTGGGGCTGAGTCACTGGATGTGCTTGGCCAGTTTGATGATTATCTCCCTGATCACTTATTTTTGCTGACCAAGTGGCATTGCCACTTGTTTATTTCTATCTCCCTTTGTTTGTTTGATGTTTGTAGGAGTCAAGAATAGAGAAGATAGAAAGAAGTTTAGTTTAGGATTTTACTTTCCTGTTCAATTCTTGTAATCTTCATTTTATTTCATTAATGTCATATTCCTTTTAATTCTTGTATAAAGAATATTGTAAAGACAATGTATGTGTGTTCAGTTATCAATAAAGCTCAAGATTTCTCTAATGAGCTTTATACAAATGTTAATATCCATATTATGGATTTGTGTTATGTAATTCTTATTGAATTTGAGTTATGAGTTTATATTTCTTTTATATGATGATTTCTCATATCCATCCATTGTTTAGAATTCAAATTTGAATATCAATTCAAATTCAAATCCCCTACAAAACCCTAGTTTCAAAAGAGATAATGTCGAAATTCATCGCACTCTCGATACACTAAACCCTAGCTGCAACGAGAGAGAAACCTCGATCCCTCTTAGGTTTTATGCATTTAAGCGTGAAAATTTCCCCTATTTTGCGATGCAATGCACAAACCATTTCTAAAACTACCACGCATTTCCCCTAAGTTCTGGGATGTTACAAGACGTTTGATGCAACACTCTGCACTTGGAATCCCACAAGTTGGTACACACAGAGTTGTAGCCATCAACGACGTGGTGCGGTACGATGTTCGTCCTACTGCATACACGAGGGACCACATACCTCATTGTCCACGGGAACGACACGTACATAGTGTGTTCCCCGAAACTAGGTCTCTTTCCATGGGCTTGCATCAAATGAAAGATTCCACATAACCCGTGAGAGGAACACATCAAGTGGTGATCATCATGAGGGTTGAAAAGTGCAAGTTCAATATGAGGATCTCAAAGAGATCATATGATTAAATCATGTCATCCATTTTGTGGTAATGGACATATGAATATATTCCTAAGTGAGGCTTTTCCATAATGGAGTATGGAGGAGCAATTCACACGAGACTTCACCAAGGAGCGTAATCACGAAAGATGTTCCAAATTGAAGCGAACATAACCTTAATCATTTCCATCAAGTGGAATACGCACAATATAAATGTATGGCCTTGATACGTTTTTCTATTTTCTATGAAGGCGGTTTTTGATAAATCGGGTTCTATCAAGGGGCTCTTGAGTGAGTACCTTGAATGCATCCTTCGTAGATTGTTCAAACATTTGCATTCTTGGTGATATGGCGCCCCATATATCTGATGTACATGAACCTAAATTAACTGCGTTGGCTGTCACATTTACAAATAAATGTGCATGGGATGCTCCGTGTACGATTGCAACCAAAAACATGGAGTTTGCAAGAAGTTTTGATTGTCAAGAATCAGAAATTGCATCCCAAGTGCATGACATGTTACGTGATGGCCTGCTGTGTTCGCATACTCAACATACAAGAAGGGTAGCTAGTTTAAATGGCAAGGAATCAAGATCATATTTGAGTTCTTATTTATCTTCTTGCACTGTAAGGAAAATATATATAGATTTTATTTGGTGTGGGATTTGGTATCTTTGAAAGAAGCTGGATGGGGCCCACTTGCAAATGAAGAGAAAAGGAAGATGCACCACGCTGAAACATTGGATAGTTTTTGGAGTAGGTTTGTTTATTTCCTTAAAATATTTCTCGTTGCTTAGCCAAGAGTATAGATTATTTTGTCCCTTGTTTTTCAAGTTGGTTCGGCTGCTATATAAAGCCAAGTTGAGTCCTTTGTATTTTTTAGGTTGAATTTTATGAGATAAAACACGCGTGTGTTTCGGCCGTCGCGCCGAGGGTGAAAGTCCCCGTGTGTGTCCGTTGAGATCCATCGAGGTTGTTTTCGTGCGTTAAATTGGAGGTGTCGTGCTTCTAATTGCTGCGTGGTTCGTTTAGATCCGTCCAAGTAATTCCTCTCGCCGAGAAGGGTTTGCTTGTAGTTCGCCGCGTTTGCATCTTCCTGATCGTAAGCCGTGTTATTGTTGGTGTTGCTACTGATCGCTGTGAAAGGTTGGGCCTAAAACCCGTTGGATCACTTTGATCCTCATCACTTGGCATCATTTTTGTTGTGTTTTATTACAATTTTACCTACGTGATGTTTTATAGCTTGTGGTTATATTTAAGACAACTTAAGTTCATCAAAAAGGTTTTCTTATGAAAAACACATTGCGTTTTTTATGTCAGAGGTTCTATCGGCTGTTCTTGTATAGAGAGGTGAAACCTTTCATATTGGGATATATCCTCGTTTGTTTGTATTTGGCGTTGTCTACATTAAGTTTTAGAGCTCCTTGCAATATTTCCAACAAGCCTTCTTGCATTAAATCGAAGTCCACATGCTCAAGTCATGACCGTTTTCGTATTGGTGTTCTTGACAGCTTTTTAGCATCCAAAAGTTCCGGAACTCCTGTCCCCAAAAGTTTTGGGGGATGGAACCTCTAGGGCAAAATTTCAGGCTCAACTTCTAGCTTTAGCCTCAGGGTGGAGTCCATGTGGGTTTCAAATGGCACTCGGGTGGCGGGACGCCCTGGAAGTTCTGGGGGAGACTAAACTTACGATCCTCGCATTTTGAGGCTGCAGTTGGATTTTGGGCAATTTCCGAACCCTTTTGAGCAAGTTTTCCCCTCCATTGTTGACCTTTTTGAGTTTTCTATCTTTAGACCCCTCTACTGATTCTGGCATCTCTTTGAAAGAAAATAATGAGGAGATCTATATCTACTTTTCCACCAATCAGCTCTCCTCTTTGTGAGGGGAAGCTATTGGATCTATATATTGGAATAATTTGTTGATATACTCCTTTGTTTTTTTCATCTCATATCTGTACGTAGCATTTGTTTCTTTGGTGGGATTTTGCGAGTGAAGGACTTGAGAACTTCTTGTGCTCTTCACATTGCATTTGTTATATCAGTTTGAGTTCTACACGGTGAGTTGTTCAGGTGAAAGTTCGTGAGCTTGTTTCTCTTGTGTTCTTGAAATCCTAAATGATTTTTTTGAAGCAATAATCCTAAATGATTGGTGTTGCTTTGTGACGTAAAGCTTCATGATATTATTGGGAGCCTCTTATTAAGCTATGGAGATCGCCCCAAGCTTGATTTTAAGAGGTTTGTTGCCGCCTCCAAGGGCACCACATAGTGGATCCTGTCACCTTGCATGGTGTGAGGGAACAAGGAGAATAAGGTGAGCATTTGTACTTCGGTGAGTGGTGTGCCCCCGCATCTGGAGGTGATGTCTTCATGTCGCTTGGTGCGGATTGTGCAACCACATCTCATGGTGCGACAATTGTGGCGCTTGCATAGAATTACACATCTGAACCTCCCCAACGGATATTAGCTTCCTTTGAGAAGTGAACTTAGGGATACATCTCCGTCTCCGCGTGCCTCGATTATCTCTTCTTTGAGCTCCACTACTTATGAATTTATTTTGTGATAGTCATCGTGCTTGAAATTACCTATCTTGTTATATGTTGCTATCACATAGTTCCTATACCCTGTTTAGAATAAGTTGGCGGTGCACATAATTGAGCCTACCATAAGTTTTGTGTTGATTAAACATTATTTAGTTCATTTCCATATTTATTCAAGCCAAAACCATAATTATTTTAAATCTCCAATTCACTCGCTCTAGACGACACCCTAGGTCCTTTGAGGGGTAATGTGTCAACCTGTGCCTCTTAGGTAGGTAATTTACCATCACCCCTACTATCTATAGTGGTCATGCCGCAAAACCACGCCAAGTACATGCGGCCAATACTCAACTTTGATAGGACCCGAAGAAGATAGGACCAATTGATGGCATGAAAAGCTTCGGTGATGTCTATCTTGAACATCACCTAGTTGTCTTCGCTATGTGGAGCTTCCTTGCCGTCTGCCGCATGAGTATGAAGTTATCGTGCACACATCTACCTTTAATGATGGCATTGTGATGCTTCCTCATTATTTCCGGCAAGTCTGAGTTCAATATGGGTTGTCATAACCGTCTATGGACC
>NC_061509.1:78816952-78899736 GCF_022539505.1 Lolium rigidum | reverse complement strand
CGTTTCCAAGGCGGCAAGGGATCAAAAGAAAAAGGAAGTAGCCGTAAATCGGGGGTCAAAAAAATCCAAGAATAGAAAGAATTTTGGTTCATAGAGGATGACATGCGGGACCCATGATCCTGCATCGTAAACGGCTCGATCGGAGAACGTTGAACGAGATGGCGCGATCTAGAAAAAAAAACAATGCCAGAGAGGCTGCCATCTGGGCCCTACATCCCTCGGCGGTGCGGATTTGCGTTGACTCGGCCGGCGAACCCGAGATTTCGAGATGCACCACGTCCGGGCCACCATACGCGACGTTTTGGCCGCTTTCGTCGGGCTAGGTGGCCTCAAAAACGAGAAAAAAAAGTTTTGACATGCACCACGGAGGGACCAAAAATCGTCGGCCATGGTACACCAGCAACCACGGCGCGACTTCAACTTCGTCGGCCATGGCAACTTTTCTTGTAGTGTGCTTTATTACTACCGTTGACAAAATTGTTTCATGTTTTCAAAATAAAAGCTCTAGCACAAATACAGCAATCGATGCTTTCCTCTTTGAAGGACCATTCTTTTACTTTTATTGTTGAGTCAGTTTACCTATCTCCCTCCACCTTAAGAAGCAAACACTTGTGTGAACTGTGTATTGATTCCTACATACTTGCATATTGCACTTGTTATATTACTTTATGTTGACAATATCCATGAGATATACATGTTATAAGTTGAAAGCAACCGCTGAAACTTAATCTTCCTTTGTGTTGCTTCAATACCTTTACTTTGATTTATTGCTTTATGAGTTAACTCTTATGCAAGACTTATTGATGCTTGTCTTGAAGTACTATTCATGAAAAGTCTTTGCTTTATGATTCAGCTTGTTTACTCATGTCATTACCATTGTTTTGATCGCTGCATTCATTACATATGTTTACAAATAGTATGATCAAGATTATGATGGCATGTCACTTCAGAAATTATCTTTGTTATCGTTTTACCTCGCTGGGACGAGCGAGAACTAAGCTTAGGGATGCTGATACGTCTCCAACGTATCGATAATTTCTTATGTTCCATGCTACTTTATTGATGATACCTACATGTTTTATGCACATTATATGTCGTATTTACGCATTTTCTGGAACTAACCTATTAACAAGATGCCGAAGAACCAGTTGTTGTTTTCTGCTGTTTTTGGTTTCAGAAATCCTAGTAAGGAAATATTCTCGGAATTGGACGAAATCACCGCCCAGGGTCCTATTTTTGCACGGAGCTTCCAGAAGACCGAAGGGGAGTCGAAGTGGGGCCACGAGGTGGCCAGGGGATAGGGCGGCGCGGCCCAGGCCCTGGCCGCCCGGCCCTGCCCCCTGGGCCCCTCGTGCCGCCTCTTGACCTGCCCTTTCGCCTACTTATAGCCTCCGTCGCGAAACCCCCAGTACCGAGAGCCACGATACGGAAAACCTTCCAGAGACGCCGCCGCCGCGAATCCCATCTCGGGGGATTCGGGAGATCGCCTCCGGCACCTCGCCGGAGAGGGGATTCATCTCCCGGAGGACTCTTCATCGCCATGATCGCCTCCGGAGTGATGAGTGAGTAGTTCACCCCTGGACTATGGGTCCATAGCGAGTAGCTAGATGGTCGTCTTCTCCTAATTGTGCTTCATTGTTGGATCTTGTGAGCTGCCTAACATGATCAAGATCATCTATCCGTAATACTATATGTTGTGTTTGTCGGGATCCGATGGATAGAGAATACTATGTTATGGTGATTATCAATCTATTGTTTATGTGTTGTTTATGATCTTGCATGCTCTCCGTTATTAGTAGAGGCTCTGGCCAAGTTTTTGCTCTTAACTCCAAGAGGGGGTATTTATGCTCGATAGTGGGTTCATGCCTTCATTGACACTCGGGATCGTGACGAGTAGGTTCTAAGGTTGTGATGTGCTTGTTGCCACTAGGGATAAAACATTGATGCTATGTCTAAGGATGTAGTTGTTGATTACATTACGCACCATACTTAATGCAATTGTCTGTTGCTTTGCAACTTAATACCGAATGGGGTTCGGATGATAACTCGAAGGTGGACTTTTTAGGCATAGATGCAGTTGGATGGCGGTCTATGTACTTTGTTGTAATGCCCGGATTAAATCTCGCTATATTTATCATATCATGTATATGCATTGTTATGCCCTTCTCTATTTGTCAATTGCCCGACTGTAATTTGTTCACCCAACATGCATTTATCTTATGGGAGAGACACCTCTAGTGAACTGTGGACCCCGGTCATATTCTTTACATAGCATACAATCTATCGCAATACTTGTTTTACTTGTTTTCTTGCAAACAATCATCTTCCACACAATACGGTTAATCCTTTGTTACAGCAAGCCGGTGAGATTGACAACCTCGCCTGTTTCGTTGGGGCAAAGTACTTTGGTTGTGTTGTGCGGGTTCCACGTTGGCGCCGGAATCCTCGTTGTTGCGCCGCATCACATTTCGCCACCATCAACCTTCAACGTGCTTCTTGGCTCCTACTGGTTCGATTAAACCTTGGTTTCTTTCTGAGGGAAAACTTGCCGCTGTGCGCATCATACCTTCCTCTTGGGGTTCCCAACGGACGTGTACATCTACGCGCATCACCGCGCCAACCTATGGTGTCGTCGCCCCTTCGACCTTCTGACGCTGCCCTTTCGCCTATATAAAGCCCCTGCATCGAAAAGCCTTACGGAGGAAGCCACGGTACGCAAAACCTTCTAGAGCCGCCGCCATCGCGAAGCCAAGATCTGGGGGACAGGAGTCTCTGTTCCGGCACGCCGCCGGACGGGGAAGTGCCCCCGGAAGGCTGTTCCATCGACACCGCTGCCATCTCCACCGCCATCTTCATCACCGCTGCTGCTCCCATGAGGAGGGAGTAGTTCTCCATCGAGGCTCGGGGCTGTACCGGTAGCTATGTGGTTCATCTCTCTCCTATGTGCTTCAATACAATAATCTCATGAGCTGCCTTACATGATTGAGATTCATATGATGATGCTTGTAATCTAGATGTCATTATGCTAGTCAAGTGAGTTTTACTTATGTGATCTCCGGAGACTCCTTGTCCCACGTGTGTAAAGGTGACAAGTGTGTGCACCGTGTGGGTCTCTTAGGCTATATTTCATAGAATACTTATTCACTGTTATGAATGGCGTAGTGAAGTGCTTATTTATATCTCTTTATGATTGCAATATGTTTTGTATCACAATTTATCTATGTGCTACTCTAGTGATGTTATTAAAGTAGTTTTATTCCTCCTGCACGATGTAATGGTGACAGTGTGTGCATCCGTGTTAGTACTTGGTTTATGCTATGATCATGATCTCTTGTAGATTGCGAAGTTAACTATTGCTATGATAGTATTGATGTGTATTATTCCTCCTACATAAGCATGAAGGTGACAGTGTGCATGCTACGTCAGTACTTGGTTTAGTCGTATTGATCTATCTTACACTCTAATGTTACTTAAATATGAACATTGAATTGTGGAGCTTGTTAACTCCGGCATTGAGGGTTCGTGTAATCCTACGCAATGTGTTCATCATCCAACAAGAGTGTAGAGTATGCATTTATCTATTCTGTTATGTGATCAATGTTGAGAGTGTCCACTAGTGAAAGTCTAATCCCTAGGCCTTGTTCCTAAATACTGCTATCACTGCTTGTTTACTGTTTTACTACGTTACTACTACTGCGTTATTACTGCATGTTTACTTCCTACAATATTAGTACCATCAACTGCACTCCAGCAAGCTATTTTCTGGCGCCGTACTACTGCTCATACTTATTTATACCACCTGT
Organism: Lolium rigidum; assembly: GCF_022539505.1. Classification (NCBI taxonomy): domain Eukaryota; kingdom Viridiplantae; phylum Streptophyta; class Magnoliopsida; order Poales; family Poaceae; genus Lolium; species Lolium rigidum. The sequence goes on along the minus strand of NC_061509.1, from coordinate 78,895,933 downwards.
ATTTCACTATCTCTTCGCCGAACTAGTGCACCTATTAGGTGTGTTGGGGACACAAGAGACTTCTTGCTTTGTGGTTGCAGGGTTGCTTGAGAGGGATATCTTTGACCTCTTCCTCCCTGAGTTCGATAAATCTTGGGTGATCCACTTGAGGGAAACTTGCTGCTGTTCTACAAACCTCTGCTCTTGGAGGCCCAACACTGTCTACAAGAATAGAAGCACCCGTAGACATCAATAGCACAAGAGGAGAAGACAACTGATGTCTACGGGTGCTTCTATTCTTGTAGACAGTGTTGGGCCTCCAAGAGCAGAGGTTTGTAGAACAGCAGCAAGTTTCCCTTAAGTGGATTACCCAAGGTTTATCGAACTCAGGGAGGAAGAGGTCAAAGATATCCCTCTCATGCAACCCCGCAACCACAAAGCAAGAAGTCTCTTGTGTCCCCAACACACCTAATAGGTGCACTAGTTCGGCGAAGAGATAGTGAAATACAAGTGGTATGAATGAATATGAGCAGTGAGTACGGCGCCGTGAAAATAGCTCGCTGAGCGTGCGCTGATGGTAGTAATATTGCGAGAAGTAAACATGCGAGTAGTAACGCAGTAGATAGTAATTCAAGAAACAATGAACAAGCGGTGATAGCAGTATTTAGGAACGGGGCCTAGGGATTAGACTTTCACTAGTGGACACTCTCAACATTGATCACATAACGAATAGATAAATGCATACTCTACACTCTCTTGTTGGATGATGAACACATTGCGTAGGATTACACGAACCCTCAATGCCGGAGTTAACAAGCTCCACAATTCAATGTTCATATTTAAGTAACCTTAGAGTGTAAGATAGATCAATACGACTAAACCAAGTACTAACGTAGCATGCACACTCGTCACCTTCATGCTTATGTAGGAGGAATAATACACATCAATACTATCATAGCAATAGTTAACTTCGCAATCTACAAGAGATCATGATCATAGCATAAACCAAGTACTAACACGGATGCACACACCTGTCACCATTACATCGTGCGGGAGGAATAAAACTACTTTAATAACATTGCTAGAGTAGCACATAGATAAATTGTGATACAAAACACATTGCAATCATAAAGAGATATAAATAAGCACTTCATTATGCCATTCATAATAGTGAATAAGTATTCTCGTGAAATATAGCCTAAGAGACCCACACGGTGCACACACTCGTCACCTTTACACACGTGGGACAAGGAGTCTCCGGAGATCACATAGGTAAAACTCACTTGACTAGCATAATGACATCTAGATTACAAGCATCATCATATGAATCTCAATCATGTAAGGCAGCTCATGAGATTATTGTATTGAAGTACATAGGAGAGAGATGAACCACATAGCTACCGGTACAGTCCCGAGCCTCGATGGAGAACTACTCCTCCTCATGGGAGCGACAGCAGGTGATGAAGATGGCGGTGGAGATGGCAGACGGTGTCGATGGAGAAGCCTTCCGGGGGCACTTCCCCGTCCGGCGGGTGCCGGACAGAGACTCCTGTCCCCGGATCTTGGCTTCGCGATGGCGGCGGCTCGGAAGGTTTCGCGTACCGTGGCTTCCTCCGTCGGGTTTTTAGGTCGGGACCTTTAAATAGGCGAAAGGGGAGCCTCGGAGGGGCACCAGGGTGCCCTCACCACTCGGTGGCGCGCCGAGCCCCGGCCCGCGCCCAAGTGTGGTGTGGGGCCCCCCGGCCCATCTCCGGCCCCTCTTCGGTGATCCGGAAGCTTCCGGGAAAAATAGGAACCCGGGCGGTGATTTCGTCCGATTCCGAGAATATTTCGTTACTAGGATTTCTGAAACCAAAAACAGCGAGAAAACGAGAACTGGCACTTCGGCATCTTGTTAATAGGTTAGTTCCGGAAAATGCGTAAATACGACATATAATGTGCATAAAACATGTAGGTATCATCAATAAAGTAGCATGGAACATAAGAAATTATCGATACGTTGGAGACGTATCAGCATCCCCAAGCTTAGTTTCGCTCGTCCCGAGCGGGTAAAACGATAACAAAGATAATTTCGAAGTGACATGCCATCATAATCTTGATCATACTATTTGTAAACATATGTAATGAATGCAGCGATCAAAACAATGGTAATGACATGAGTAAACAAATGAATCATATGACAAAGACTTTTCATGAATAGTACTTCAAGACAAGCATAAATAAGTCTTGCATAAGAGTTAACTCATAAAGCAATAAATCAAAGTAAAGGTATTGAAGCAACACAAAGGAAGATTAAGTTTCAGCGGTTGCTTTCAACTTATAACATGTATATCTCATGGATATTGTCAACATAAAGTAATATAACAAGTGCAATATGCAAGTATGTAGGAATCAATGCACAGTTCACACAAGTGTTTGCTTCTTAAGGTGGAGGGAGATAGGTAAACTGACTCAACAATAAAAGTAAAAGAATGGTCCTTCAAAGAGGAAAGCATCGATTGTCTGTATTTGTGCTAGAGCTTTTTATTTTGAAAACATGAAACAATTTTGTCAACGGTAGTAATAAAGCATATGAGTTATGTAAATTATATCTTACAAGTTGCAAGCCTCATGCATAGTATACTAATAGTGCCCGCACCTCGTCCTACTTAGCTTGGACTACTGGATCTTTGCATGCCATGTTTCAACCAAGTGTCACAAAGGGTACCTCCATGCCGCCTGTACAAAGGTCTAAGGAGAAAGCTCGCATTTTGGATTTCTCGCTTTTGATTATTCTCAACTTAGACATCCATACCGGGACAACATGGACAACAGATAATGGACTCCTCTTAAATGCATAAGCATGTAGCAACAATTATTATTCTCATATGAGATTGAGGATATATGTCCAAAATTGAAACTTCAACCATGATTCATGGCTTTAGTTAGCGGCCCAATGTTCTTCTCTAACAATTTGCATGCTCCAATCATTAAGGTGATAGATCATTCAGACAAGACGGACATGCATAGCAACTCACATGATATTCAACAAAGAATAGTTGATGGCGTTCCCCAGAAGCATGGTTATCGCACAACAAGCAACTTAATAAAAGATAAAGTGCATAAGTACATATTCAATACTACGATAGTTTTTAAGGCTATTTTGTCCCATGAGCTATATATTGCAAAGGTGAATGATGGAATTTTAAAGGTAGCACTCAAGCAATTTACTTTGGAATGGCGGAGAAATACCATGTAGTAGGTAGGTATGGTGGACACAAATGGCATAGTAGTTGGCTCAAGGATTTTGGATGCATGAGAAGTATTCCCTCTCGATACAAGGTTTAGGCTAGCAAGGTTATTTGAAGCAAACTCAAGGATGAACCGGTGCAGCAAAACTCACATAAAAGACATATTGTAAACATTATAAGACTCTACACCGTCTTCCTTGTTGTTCAAAACTCAATACTAGATATTATCTAGACCTTAGAGAGACCAAATATGCAAATCAAATTTTAGCAAACTCTATGTATTTCTTCATTAATGGGTGCAAAGTATATGATGCAAGAGCTTAAACATGAGCACAACAATTGCCAAGTATCACATTATCCAAGACATTTCACCAATTACTACATGTAGCATTTCCCGTTTCCAATCATATAACAATTAACGAAGCAGTTTCAACCTTCGCCATGAAAATTAAAAGCTAAGAACACATGTGTTCATACGAACCAGCGGAGCATGTCTCTCTCCCAAACAATCATTTATTCAAACAAAAACAAAAACAAAAACATACAGACGCTCCAAGTAAAGTACATAAGATGTGACCGAATAAAAATATAGTTTCAAGAGAAGGACCCTGATACTTTGTCGATGAAGAAGGGGATGCCTTGGGCATCCCCAAGCTTAGATGCTTGAGTCTTCTTGAAATATGCAGGGATGAACCACCGGGGCATCCCCAAGCTTAGACTTTTCATTCTTCTTGATCGTAGTATATCATCCTCCTCTCTTGACCCTTGAAAACTTCCTTCACACCAAACTTCAAGCAAACTCATTAGAGGGTTAGTGCATAATCAAAATTCACATGTTCAGAGGTGACACAATCATTCTTAACACTTCTGGACATTGCATAAAGCTACTGGACATTAATGGATCAAAGAAATTCATCCAACATAGCAAAAGAGGCAATGCGAAATAAAAGGCAGAATCTGTCAAAAACAGAACAGTCCGTAAAGACGAATTTAAAGATGGCACCAGACTTGCTCAAATGGAAAAACTCAAAACTAATGAAAGTTGCGTACATATCTGAGGATCACGCTCGTAAATTGGCAGATTTTTTCGAATTTTCTACAGAGGCTTGTGCCCAGATTCGTGACAGACAGACAATGCTGTTTCTGCGCAGCGATCCCAAATATAACATCAACTTTGACATAGAAACTTTACTTGGCACAAAAACATGATAAGGAGAGGTTGCTACAGTAGTAAACAACTTCCAAGACACAAATATAAAACAAAGTACTGTAGTAAAAAAAACACATGGGTTATCTCCCAAGAAGTTCTTTCTTTATAGCCATTAAGATGGGCTCAGCAGTTTTAATGATGCACTCGCAAGAAATAGAAGTTGAAGCAAAAGAGAGCATCAAGAGGCAAATTCAAAACACATTTAAGTCTAACATGCTTCCTATGCATAGGAATCTTGTAAATAAACAAGTTCATGAAGAGCAAAGTAACAAGCATAGGAAGATAAAACAAGTGTAGCTTCAAAAATTTCAGCACATAGAGAGGTGTTTTAGTAACATGAAAATTTTTACAACCATATTTTCCTCTCTCATAATAATTTTCAGTAGCATCATGAGTAAACTCAACAATATAACTATCACATAAAGCATTCTTATCATGAGTCTCATGCATAAAATTATTACTCTCCACATAAGCATAATCAATTTTATTAGTTGTAGTGGGAGCAAATTCAACAAAGTAGCTATCATTATTATTCTCATCATCAAATATAGGAGGCATAGTATCATCAAAGAAAATTTTCTCCTCAATGCTTGGGGGACTAAAAATATCATGCTCATCAAAGCCAGCTTCCCCAAGCTTAGAATTTTCCATAGCATTAGCAACAATAGTGTTCAAAGCATTCATATTAATATGTTCCATGGGTTTTTTAATTTTCGCATCAAACCATCCATGTCTTAAATCAGGAAATAGAATAAAAAGGTCATTGTTGTCCATTATGCCTAACTAGTGTAAACAAGAAACCAAATGTCGCAATTGCAGAGTCTAAAGGAAATAGCTTCGAGTACTTACAACGGCGCCGGAAAAGTACTGTTACCTGGAACCGAAGTATGAGTGCCTTTTACCTTTCCTCCTCAGCAACGGCGCCGTGAAAAGTGCTTGATGTCTACGGGTGCTTCTATTCTTGTAGACAGGTGTTGGGCCTCCAAGAGCGAGAGGTTTGTAGAACAGCAGCAAGTTTCCCTTAAGTGGATTACCCAAGGTTTATCGAACTCGGGGAGGAAGAGGTCAAAGATATCCCTCTCATGCAACCCCGCAACCACAAAGCAAGAAGTCTCTTGTGTCCCCAACACACCTAATAGGTGCACTAGTTCGGCGAAGAGATAGTGAAATACAAGTGGTATGAATGAATATGAGCAGTAGTACGGCGCCGTGAAAATAGCTTCGCCGGGCGTGCAGTTGATGGTAGTAATATTGCGAGAAGTAAACATGCGAGTAGTAACGCAGCGAGTAGTAATTCGAGTAAAACGAGTAACAAGCGAGTGATAGCGAGTATTTAGGAACAGGGCCTAGGGATTAGACTTTCACTAGTGGACACTCTCAACATTGATCACATAACGGAATAGATAAATGCATACTCTACACTCTCTTGTTGGATGATGAACACATTGCGTAGGATTACACGAACCCTCAATGCCGGAGTTAACAAGCTCCACAATTCAATGTTCATATTTAAGTAACCTTAGAGTGTAAGATAGATCAATACGACTAAACCAAGTACTAACGTAGCATGCACACTTGTCACCTTCATGCTTATGTAGGAGGAATAATACACATCAATACTATCATAGCAATAGTTAACTTCGCAATCTACAAGAGATCATGATCATAGCATAAACCAAGTACTAACACGGATGCACACACTCGTCACCATTACATCGTGCAGGAGGAATAAAACTACTTTAATAACATTGCTAGAGTAGCACATAGATAAATTGTGATACAAAACACATTGCAATCATAAAGAGATATAAATAAGCACTTCATTATGCCATTCATAATAGTGAATAAGTATTCTGTGAAATATAGCCTAAGAGACCCACACGGTGCACACACTGTCACCTTTACACACGTGGGACAAGGAGTCTCCGGAGATCACATAAGTAAAACTCACTTGACTAGCATAATGACATCTAGATTACAAGCATCATCATATGAATCTCAATCATGTAAGGCAGCTCATGAGATTATTGTATTGAAGTACATAGGAGAGAGATGAACCACATAGCTACGGTACAGCCCCGAGCCTCGATGGAGAACTACTCCCTCCTCATGGGAGCAGCAGCGGTGATGAAGATGGCGGTGGAGATGGCAGCGGTGTCGATGGAGAAGCCTTCCGGGGGCACTTCCCCGTCCGGCAGGGTGCCGGAACAGAGACTCCTGTCCCCCAGATCTTGGCTTCGCGATGGCGGCGGCTCTGGAAGGTTTCGCGTACCGTGGCTTCCTCCGTCGGGGTTTTTAGGTCAGGACCTTTAAATAGGCGAAAGGGGAGCCTCGGAGGGGCACCAGGGTGCCCTCACCACCTGGTGGCGCGGCCAGGCCCTGGCCCGCGCCCAAGTGTGGTGTGGGGCCCCCCGGCCCATCTCGCGGCCCCTCTTCGGTGATCCGGAAGCTTCCGGGAAAAATAGGAACCCGGGCGGTGATTTCGTCCGATTCCGAGAATATTTCGTTACTAGGATTTCCGAAACCAAAAACAGCGGAAAACGAGAGCCGGCACTTCGGCATCTTGTTAATAGGTTAGTTCCAGAAAATGCGTAAATACGACATATAATGTGCATAAAACATGTAGGTATCATCAATAAAGTAGCATGGAACATAAGAAATTATCGATACGTTGGAGACGTATCAACAACCATCTAGCTACTGCTATGGACCCGTAGTCCAAGGATAAACTACTCACGCATCAGTCCGGAGGCGGGCATGGTGATGTAGAGCCCTCCGGTGATGATTCCCCTCTCCGGTAGGGTGCCGGAGGCGATCTTCTGAACCCCCCGAGGTAGGGTTGACGGCGGCGGCGTCTCTGGAACTTTTCTCGTATCGTGGCTCTCGGTACTAGGGTTTTCGCGACGGAAGGAATAAATAGGCGAAGGGGCAGCGTCGGGGGGCGCCCGAGGGGCCCACCCCATAGGGCAGCGCGCTAGGAAGTGGGGCCCGCCCCCCTATGGTGTGGCCGCCTCGTGGCTCCTCTTCGTCTCCTCTTCGGTGTTCTGGAAGGCTCCATGGAAAATAAGACCGTGGGCTTTTGTTTCGTCCAATTCCGAGAATATTCGTAATCTAACTTTTCTGAAATCAAAAACAGCAGAAAACAGGAACTGGCACTGCGGCATTTTGTTAATAAAACAGTCCTGGAAAATGCATAAAAACATTATAAAGTATGACTAAAACATGTTGGTATTGTCATAAAACTAGCATGGAACATAAGAAATTATAGATACGTTGGAGACGTATCAATACCTCCAAATTTCGATGCATTTTACTATGGATTTTCCACCACCTATCTATTGGTTTCATTGGTTTTTCATTGGATTTTGTGTTTCAACTAACGATAATATCGCGATCCAAGCGAAACCTTGTTTTCAACTATGTATTTCAGGAAACCATCATATCTGGAGGATCCAAGGACATTTATGGGCTAACTGCAATGAAATAAAGACATTTCTTTTTGAGCCAAACTTGATCTTGGCGACCCAGTGGCTTTAACGGGCATTAGTACCGCCGGGCTTGCCCGTACCGTCCGCCCGTACGAACCGGCGCCGCCTTCGTCTTATCAAACCGACCCTTTTCTGTGAAGGCACAGAGACGAAAAACAGAACACAACAGCCACCATTCGCACCAGAAGAGAAGAGATCAGATCCGAAGAAGGAGAAGACCAATCTCGACTCCATCGAAGATCCGTCTCATCAAGATCATCACGCCATCTATTACATCCTACTTGTACTGAGATAAAGAGAGATTCATACTTGTAAGATTAGGGATTGAAATCTCTATTTTCATCCGGGTTTGTATTTGATGTTATCTTCAACTATTGTGGCTTTCTACGGTAATATCAATATGAACTCCATTTACTTTGCTATGACGTTGTTATGCTATTCTCCTCTCATGTGTGAGTATATCCCATTGGCGTGGGAGATGTAGGGGATTGGTGAGATGTGATGTGCCAACTTTATTCCGTCCATTTGTGAACTTATGTTTGAGATTATTTCATATATGAGTATGAATGTTTGTGTGCACCTAATGCTGTTATCTAATTTAAGGGACCAGATAGCATGATCTCAAGAACTCATAAACAAGAACTTGTGTGCTAGTGAATCGGCGACCCCCGAGTGACACGGCCGATATAAAAGAGGATCTAATAATACTCGAGGAATCACAAGGAACCACCGAGCTTAAAGCTTTACTCCGGTTTAACCACCTTGATATATGCGCTGACCATGGTTTCGGTAACAATAATAAGGATTATTGGAGGAAGATGAAATCTACCAAGAGGAGTCTTTCTCTCTTACAGGTTGCTTGCCTTCTCAGAAAAATATATGAAGAATCATATTCACTTATCACATTTATTCCACCAGGCACATTCACTATCACCATGAACCGAGTCACCCCGCGCCTACTTTTCCATATGCAGAAACTCGTTTATTTACTATTAGTTGTTTACTTTTATGCACTTTACTTTATTGCACTATCAATACTCAAAACTCTTATCAATCCCACTCACCTCTTTCCGTTTCAATTCATGCAGTCAATTCACATAAGACTTGTGACACCTTGGGTGCAAAAGAAACACCGCTGATAAACATCCTCCTACGCTCCTTGTTGGGATATGATAATTTTTTTGGAAATAATACTTCCGCAAAAATATACACGAATGACCGTGTTGTTTTTGTAGGCCATCAACGGCACCAAAGAAGTTGAGACGGAGGAGTAATGTTATCTAGTAGTTGTAGTTGAGCCGAGCAGCGGCGTAATGACCTACCTAAATAAATTGCTGAGCTCTTATGATGTTTACTTTAGTAGTTTCGCGAGTTGTAAGAGTACTTCGAGTTGAGTAGGAGTTTAAGTGGTGTTTTAATTGGACATGTGAGAATACCGATAAGTTTGTGAACATATGGCTTGTAATAATAATGCGTGATGTTTAAGATCTGCAATGTTTCTGTTGTACCACTCTGAGGGATGTGATATTTGTGAAGAAGTCTTTTCATAAGTATCATATCAACGACTTGTATACTACAACATGCGGTGGTATGCTGGGTCACCGCACGTCTTTTCCCCACAAGGGACTTGAGGGTTTATATCGAACTCTCAGGGAATTGGTCTAGAAGCCAAATTATTCCTCTCCTCTTATAGCAACCTGCAAAATAAAGTTCTTGCCTTGTATCCACAATCGCTCCTCGATCGTCTGATTCGCTTGATTCTTTCGTCCACGGACTCCGTTTGACCTAAGAAAAACCCTATATAAAAGACTTCTCGAGGATTCCCCGAGGGAAGCGCCGCAGAAACACGGAAACACCAAAACAGAGCCAGAACCATCAAAGATTGGAGGGGAAAACTCCGTCGGAGCCGCCGCCGGAGGAATCTCCACCTCCTCCAACGTCTCCACCATCATCACCATGATGAAGAAGGAGTAGTCCACCTCTGGACTATGGGTTTGTGGTAGTAGCTTGATCTATTTCTCTCTTGTTCTTCATAGATCTAGTACCATATGAGTTGCCAACATGATTATGGTCATAGATGTAATTCCTATGTGGTGGATACTTATTCTATGACATTGATATATGAGATTGGAACCTATTATGTGTAAGATATATTGATATATGCATATCATGTATCCCATCTCACGGTGGAGTTGGGGACACAAGGAAAGCACTTTATTTCGTAGGTTGCTGGAAGAGGAGAGGAAGAATTCAGCTTCTAAGCCAATTGCCCGAGAGTTTGATACAAACCCTCGAGTAACCCGGCCTTGTGGGAAAAATACGCTTGCTACAACACTTTGCACTTGGAGTCCCAACTAGTTGGTACACACAGAGTTGTTGCCATCACCTGTTCATCCACAATGACCCCGACGCGACCCCCGTTGTCTCGCCCGCCAAGAGCAAGAACAAGGACTCCAAGCGCAAGATGAAGGTTGTCCTCACGGCGGAGCCCGAGCAGAGCACCATCGTGCGGACGACGACGACGCGAGCAAGGACGACCGTCCCTACTGCGTCTATCACAAGAGGCGCACCCCACAACATCGAGGACTGCTTCAAACTCATGAATATCCGCGACTAGCGCAACGACCATGCGCGGCAACAATCGCTACACTGGTCGCGGAGGTGGCCGTGGCGGAGCTCTATCGTGTCATTCTAAACATTCGTGCATACCTCTTTGCCATTTGTTGGAACTTGAAATGTTGCAAAGCTAGGCGAATTCCATCTTCTTCTTCATATTGTTAAACAAGGTTAATGCTTGTGCTTTTTTATTTATTTCATCAGTAGACTTACCATGGGTTATCAAAGCATTCCTTACATATTAGGATACAAGTAGGCGAGCACCCCTTCAGTCATCTATCTCCTCCATGCCAGGATCAATAGACACCATTGTCCAATTACCTAATGCCATCAACAATAGCCGGCATAACTATTAAGGCTGGGAGACCATACCAACACATTACAGTTAATGGTTCCTCGTTCTCCTTGAGTTGTGTTCACTTCTCTTTGATATCTCCAGTGTCACAAGGAGGCCGCGGAGTTGCTAGACAACAAGTGTCAATCGTAAGTAACAATAACAAGAACTTTTAGTAATAGGCACATCACACCTCAGAAATCCCCTAATCTCCCACGCCAAGGGGATTTACTCGCACATGAGAGGAGAATTGACCAACCGCTGAACCGGCACCTCCGTTGCAGTCCTTGCCGATCTTCGCCGCTTCGTTGTGTCGCTCCGCCCCTTCGTGCAGTGTCGCTCCGAGACCACCACACACCGGCCAGGTGACGTCCCTCCCTCGCGGGAGGATGGCCCATCGGGACGCGGCCACCCAACCCGGTGCCTTCAATGGTCGGACGCGACCGCCACTGCCAACACCGACAATGGGCGAGGAGAGGAGATCAAAGGGGAGATTTTCCTAAGGTTTTGCGGCCTCCGGATACGCTCGCGCGAGCACCTAGGAGGCATTAAGCAAGCAACAGATTATATAGGAGAGCTCCCCTAATATCTGTGCATTATTTATGATCTTTAATTCAAATACAAAATGCACAAAAGTAAGATCAACACTCTATGCATATCAATTTAAACATTAAACGTGAAAATCGATGTTTCATCCTTTTTAGTTTTCACGATAAGATTTCATTTCAGTTTATGTTTTCCATTTCTATTTTTCCGCGTAACTGACGGAAAGATTCCGCACTGTCTTCATTGCTGGCGACAGATTTCCATCCCTCTGCTCAAACCCGCAACCCAACATTCGGGCCGTTTCTTTCCACCATGGGGTTGGCTTAATTTTGTTCGAAAAGGGAGTCCGCCAATTTCCGGCGCGCGGGAAAATTTCCCGCATTCGCGCCACGCCCTCTATAAGAATCCCATCGCCAGGCCCCTTCCTCCACTTCCCCACTTCCACCGTCTTCCACCAAATGGGCCGCAAGAGGAGGTCTAGGGTTTCCGACGACGGCTCCGATGAGAGCGGGGAAGATGCCGCCGCCAGTCCCGCCGCCGAGGAGAGCAAGAGCCTCTACGAGGTAAAGCATCCCTCCAAACCTAGTGCTACGGATTCCGCTGTTACCGTCTGACCGGATCGCGCACGAAGGTTTCGGATTCGGGGATGAGGAGCAAGGGCGCCGTGCGTGTTTTATGCGGCAGTTTCGTCTCAGAATGTCTGTTGTTTCGTCTGTCGCTCTCTTGTTAGTACTATTTTATTTCCGGATCTCCATGCGAATCACTCAGGTGTCGTATTTGGGGATTTTGAGATTAAACTTGCGGGAACTGGGATTTAGCTCAAGTGAATTAGTAAGACTAGTCCCCTAAAGCATGGAATCTGTTGATCTGGTTGCTTGTGTGTATAATCTGCACACACTCCGCTGCGTCGTTATACAATTTTGTCATGCAAAACAGTAGAATCGCAAGGCTATACAGTTAGTGGACCCAAATTGCCTGAACATCAAAACGGATAATTGCACATCTGGGCTCTGAAATAGGGGATTTAAGGGTCACGACGCGTTATGAACTTATGATGCTAGTGCCAAATGAGTTATCTTTTGATTCCTGCTATCAGGCTCTCTTCGGTGCCATCCCTTGATTTGATTTGTATCCTGTTTGGGCATTCTCAGCAGCACTATCATGTCAGATATGCAAATTCATTTGATGACTGCCTTTTGTTTTTTGCCCTGTTTCTAGAGTCGAACAGTCAAATAATTATGTGGCAGAATGTCGAAGAGAAGATGTTTTCTTGGGAGTACTTAGTTAGGATCTGCTGGGCTATATGTAGTTGATTCAGGAGCATATGATAGATCAATTTTAAGGTGCACTTTGTCCTCTAAGGTACACTAAGTTTGTGATTGGTGGTTCATGTCTAGGTAGATCAACATCTATCTCTCTGTTACAAGAGAAATAGCTGCGACTTGCTTGCATCCGTTGTGTTTTTATATTTCTTTGTAGCTCTTAAACCACCTATGCTAGGCTTTCTTATGTCTTCATTGTTGCTGCAAAGCTGTAGTCAGTTGATCCATGTGACTTGATTGTGCTACGTGCGCATGAGCTGAAAGTGTTCAAGCCAGCCCATGGCAACAACCTCAATATGGGACTTAAAGTCTGATTTTTTATAGAGGGCATGCAGAAACAATTGTTATGCTCCATTTTCCTCTTCCCTCTTTCATTGGAGAGATACCTCATTGGATATGTCTTTTGTTTTCTTCATTGTGCAGATCTTAGGGGTTGAGAGGACAGCTACACAGCAGGAAATAAAGAAGGCATACCACAAGTTGGCTTTGCGGCTTCACCCTGATAAGAATCCTGGAGATGAGGTAATGACCTCAACTTCTTAAACCTCTGTTGTTGAGTAAATAAGTGCCAGTACTCACAATTGGAGTGTTCCGTGTTGCCAGGAAGCCAACGAAAAATTTCAGCAGCTGCAGAAGGTGATATCCATTCTTGGAGATGAGGAAAAAAGGGCATTGTACGATGAGACTGGCATTACTGATGATGATGTGAGCACCTAATCTTAGCCTTTTGCTTTCCTCCAGTTTCTATGAAATATTCTGAAATCTTATCTTTCCTCTTAGGCACTGGTTGGAGAAGCTGCAGACAATCTCCAAGCGTACTTCAGAACTGTGTTCAAAAAAGTATGTGTTCACTACATGTCAATGAGAAAGTATGGTTGTCCGTTTGGTTGTACAATGTGTGATGTTGGTTTTGCTTTGCCTAAATTATTCACAGGTTACGGAGGCTGATATTGAAGATTTTGAAGCAAAGTACAGAGGGTCAGATTCCGAGAAAAAAGATTTGAAGGACCTCTATACGAAATTTAAGGGCAAAATGAACAGGTGATTGTTGTAAATTTATCTTGCTTTTATGCTTCCAAAACTTGATAGATTGTACTTGAACAACTGGGTTTTCTGTTCAAGGATTTTCTATTTTAACCTGCTTTCCTTTTGTGCAGACTTTTCTGTTCAATGATTTGCTCAGAGCCCAAGCTTGATTCCCACCGCTTTAAAGATATAATTGACCAGGCCATTGCTGAAGGTAATAACCATATGCTGTTGCCACCACAATCTTACCATAATTGATTGCCTTTTCCGTTTTCTTCCTACAATGAGGTGCTGGCAAAGTGCTTAGTTTATGCTTGTTTGAGTCAACCTGTTCCTTGAAGCTTCTATGTGCGCAATAATAATCTTACCATCTCCTTCCTTTTTGCAGGTGAGCTGAAGTCCACCAAAGCGTATGAGAAATGGGCTAAAAAGATCTCTGAGATTGAGCCACCCACAAACCCATTAGAGAGGAGAGTGAAGTAAGCTCCCACCTTGGCTTCCTAAAACACTGAACTCCAGTTCGATCATCTGAAGATATTATTCACCATCACATGCATACTAGTAGTCACTAATGATTTATCTGCTGAACCGTCACAGGAAAAAGAAAAGCGAGGAGAGCGATCTCATGCTGGCAATCACACAGCGCAGGGAGCAGAGGAAGGCGGGGTTTGACTCGTTGCTCTCATCCATAATGTCCAAGTGCGATTCCAAGGGATCCAAGACGTCTAAGGCGAGCAGCTCAGAGCCCACTGAGGAAGAGTTTGAACGTGCTAGGCAGAGGCTGGACAAGAAACGCTCGAAAGGGCGCAAATAATACTGCTCATGCTTTCAAGCCGTCTATGCCATCTGGTTGATGTGGTGGTTACTTTTGGGATTCCACACTGTTTGAGAAAAACTGGGAGTGTAGTCGAGGGCTTGTGTTGCAACTCTGGTAGTACTAGCTTTGTTTGAAGAAACTGGTCTTGTGTATAAGTACTGAATGGATGTTGGTGTTTTCGAATGTGATCAATATCAGTGTCCTGTTACCATCAACGATACTGGAAACCCTCACTGGCGTACCGGCAGGCTGGGGCCTGGTAGTTGTTTATACTGTGGTTTTTTTTTTTTGTGTGTGTGTATAATGTGGTTTTTTTGTTTATCCTGTGGTTATTGGCGTATGAGTCCCTGCTGCATGTAAATTGAAGATTACATGTTGGGTTTTCTTGTTTGGACGAAACCTGTATGCTTGCTGTGTATGAAACTATGAATTGCTATTGATAGTCTCTCCGGAAGAGTCAGGGTGGGGGTGCATCATTGCTTGGATTGTGCTGACTCATGTCCCATTCCATGCTAGGGTTATTACCGTGAAAGAGTGACAGCCCAGGCAACAAATAAAGGATGTTGTGAGGTGATGAGGCCTGAGCCTGTACCATCAGGTTCTATCACCAAATGTATCTAAACATAGTTTTTGCGAAACTTATTTTCTATAGATTATGAAATCTGAAAGCAAAATAGTTCTAGAAAATGAAAAGTAAGAGGAGGCTTATTTTATGCAATGAAAATGTAAAACAATCCTTGGACAACCCAATTCATGGTTTTAGTTCAAATTCAAAGTATGAGAGGGAGTAGTTTGTGTTCAACCTGGCTCAAGCAGAAGAATCATGAGCAGGCAGCCACAATGATGGCCGGCCATCAGTTCCAGCGAAGCCTAATCATGGCGCTGCGCTGCTGACCAACCGGCCAAACCAGCTAATCTCGGCAAGCGCCAGCCCAACCGACGGCCACCCGAGCTCCTCTCATGGCCGCTCGCGCGCACTACAAATCTGGCCACCCTCCCTGAGCCCTCACCACAAGCGATCGAGAGACCTCCCAGCCCCTCCTCCCTGCTCCGATCCACCAGAATAAACCGCGCATCGCCGGTCTCCTACTCCCCGCCCCCTCCTCCGCGAGCGATCACTATCACCGTCGATTAGCTGTGCAGTGTGCAGGCTCGTCGTCGTACGTCGTCGAAGAAGAAGAAGAACGGCCGGAGGAGAGAGAAGCTAAGAAGAACAAGAAGAGATGGAGATGAAGAAGATCGCCTGCGCCGCGCTCGTCGCCGTGGCGGCCTCCGCCTCGCTGGTCGCGGCCTCCGAGGGCCCCGCGGGTGCCCCCGGCCCGTCCACCAGCGGCGCCTTCACCGCCGCGCCCGCCGCCGGCGCGCTCGTCCTCTCCCTCGTCGCCTACTACTTCCACTGAGACGGGGCGGAGCGCGCACGTTCCCGCGCGGCGGCGGAGCTGCACTATGCACATGAATATCCGGCGCGGGCGCGACGCGATACAAAAATGCGGTGGTTAATTTATCGATTATTATTACAGTAATAATTAATCTACGACTATATGGGTAAAAATGTAATGTAACTTTGCTTCATTTTCTTCTTCTTTCGTTCTGATGAGATTCGTTTTGTACTGTATATTCTTTTGACATTTGTAAGTTGTAACCGTGTGTAATGGCACTAAACATTGATATTTGATTTGAAATTGGCATTCACTGTAATTTCTCGCTGTTCGTGCTGATTCGTGAATTTGGGATTGTTTCTCGCTCTATGTTTGCGAGAAAGTTTACTGCATCATGACTATTTCGAATTATATCTGTTAATAAAAGATGTTACAGTATTCTTTTTGAAACGGAGGCAATTTTTTTACCTCATTTATTAATTAAGAACAAAGTGTCTATTTTTTTAGAAGAAAACCAAACAAAACCCTACAACAATATGGTCAAGCCCACATAAAGGATAAACCGCACACACCCACCCACCACCAAGCCTAACAAAGACCCAAACAACAGGGCCATACCCACTCTCGCCAAGGCATTAGACCACAAGACGACTCGAGTGAGAAATTGGAGGACCCATCAATCAACTTCGGATCCAGGGTAGGCAACAACCAAGGTGACAAAAAAGTCGCAAACCTCTCTAGCGACGACAGCTCTAGGCACCGTAGCCAACAATCTTAACCTAGCAATCCCAACACCAATAGGAGCCACATGTCTGCCGGGCTCCAGCGAAATAGAGTCTACAACGTCAACATCACCATTTTTCTCATAGCCAAGTGCCAGGCTCGACAGAGAATCCACATCCGAGATCTCGAGCGAGTCGGACCTCACCTTCACAGCATAAGTAGGTATAGCCACACCACCACACAAGTCCAGGAGCTCAGGCATCACAGATGAACCCCACAGAACTCGTGAAGCTCTAGCGCGATCTGCAGAACCGAGCCACGATCCCATCTATGCGCTCGTATACAGAGACAACCAACACAACATGCCGCGACGATAGGCAGAGACTGCCACTGAGGGGAGAAACAACTCTAGATGTGTTCTTTCACAACCACCGATGACCTCTACTCATCGGAGCCAAGCGAAAACGAATCATGCACGATGGTGAGCTCCTGATCATCAGAGGAACATGCCTTCGTCATCTCAAGAGAATCAACAAAGCGTGCCAGGATGCATTATTTCGTTTAAAAGATGTCATAAGTTTGTATAAGTTTAGATGTATCTAGATATTTATAGTATATACTACATCTAAATTTAAATAAATCTTCGATATACAGAGGCATTAATTCTTTTGAAATCTTTGAATTCTGTATATGATCGTGGCCTCGTGGGAGAAGGTACATTGTGCATCATGATTCATGCCGCACAGGGCCAGTCGTGTTCGTGACGACTCAAAGTTTCATTGATGTGATTAGACAAACATGAGTGGATATTTGCATCGCTGCAAGGGTTGGTTTGACGGCACTACGAAATGCTCTGGGACGTGGCCTGTCCATCAGCACGCTGCCAGCTCGAATTAATTAATACTCCGTAATTAAAGAGAAAATAAAAATTAAGAGGAATTTTCGATTGACCGTTCCCCTTTTCGTTCCCGATTCGATTCGTCATACAGTATCTCCCTCCGTCCCTCGCCTCCGCTCTCCTTCCCCACTCCCGCTCCTCGCTGCCCCCCCCCCCCCCAAACCCTAGCAGGAGCGCCGAGCCGCGGCGGAAATGGAGTCGCACGTGCTGGTGGCGCTCGCCCTCTCCTTCGTCGGCGGCCTCAGCACCTCCCTCGGTACGCGCCCTCCCCTGCCCTCGACTTCCCCTCGGTTGCTCGCTGGCTTGGCTTCGCCTGCCACCGTGCCGTGTGTAGCCTAGGCATCCGTCTTGCGCGTCCGCTGCTTCCATTTTCAGTCCTTAGCCCGCCCGAATTAATTTTACTGTTCTGTAGCTGTTTTTTTTGGGGATAATTCTAGCTCGTTCTACTTGTTAAGTCATCGAATTTTGCGTCCTTTAGGGCCTTAAGCAAGATGATTGCTCATTTGCCAAGTTCATCAGAATGCGTAGAGGAAGCAAGTCCAGGGAGTAGGGACATATCACCTAGCAGGCTAGTTTTTCAAGGTTGACGTGAGTGGCAAAGTTAATTCCACAGATTTAGCGACCTATTTGTTAAGTAAGTAGTGGAAATCGTGCCGCGAGGTCCCTAAGCAGGACAATTGATCTTATCAGAATGCCTAGAGAAGCAAGTCTATTGACCTATAAGACTAATTTTCAAGGTTGACCTGAGCGGCAGAGTTGGTCCCACAAGTTTGGAGACTGTGTGTGTGTGTGTGTGGTTTCCTCTCGTTCTTACGATGCTCAAGTGGTAACGACCGGTCTTGCTTGTCAGCCTAATATAATTAGCTAATGCGCTTCCACGTTGTACTTGATTGGTTATGGTTAACAAATCACAACTGCGAAACCGTTCAAGATGTTGTGTAAATTCTTTTTCTTGCAAGCTGGATCCTGAATGCTCTGATGGTTATACTTGGTATACTGCAAGGCCTCTGTGTGCATTCGTGGTCACCTAATCTAATCTCCAAATTTGGATTTTCAGGAGCGCTGTTCGTGATCTTGAATCCTAGCCCTGACCTTAAGAGGCTCGGGCTCCTCCAGGTCATCAACTTTTTTTCTTTTATGATATTGGGTAACTTCGCTGTCTTATGGTAAGTGATAATTGCTAATGGTTAGTGCTCTATATACTGCTTATACTGTATACAGGGATTTGCTGCTGGACTTATGTTGAGCATTTCGTTTCTAGACTTGGCACACAATGCTCTCAATTCTATAGGCTTCTTGAAGGCCAACCTTTGGGTGAGTCAGATTTTGCTTGAAATTCTAGAATCCATCTCATGGAATTTCCCTGTCTCTCAGATAACAAATTGCAACCTTCTTTTTTGTAGTTTTTTGCAGGAGTTTTGTTCTTTGGTTTGATCGTCAAGTTTATTCCAGAGCCAACCTTTGTGCCAACAACTGATGCAAGCAAGAAAAAGGTTGGAATGAATAATCTTCAGCGATAATTACAACATTATATCCGTCATTTGTTCTTACTAAAATAGGACGGCTGAGTATAATTTAGTTCATTTTTGTGGAAAACAGACTGATGATGATGGGCCGGGCAAAGATATGATGAAAAAGCATCGCCGGCAAGTCTTATTCAGTGGTATCATCACAGCTGTTGGTAAGAAACTAAGAATGCGTCCGAATAATTAAGCTCCCTTGTTTTATTAGGACTGCACTCGCTAAACTTTCTTTTCGGAGACATGGTTATTTAAACTATTTCATGCCACTCGAGATTTTTAATAAAATCCTGTGAAGCGCTGCTTCAATCATTTGACTTTAGACTTATGAGCTGCAGGAATCAGCTTGCACAATTTTCCTGAGGGAATGGCTGTATTTCTTGGATCTGTGAAGGTAATGACCTTTGTGTATTCATGTTAATATAGTGGCATAATTGATTTGCTAAAGAGGGGTTAGAACTGCACCTTCCATTTGTTGTAATAGATAAATTACTGGGGTCTAGCTTGTTAAGTTTTCCAAGAGCTAGTTTACCATGTCTGATTATTTAGCTTGCGCTAATTATATTGGTATTATTAAAAATATGCAGGGCCTTCGAGTGGGAGTTAACTTGGCTTTTGCTATTGCTTTACATAACATACCTGAGGTACAAAAATTCTTATCTGAACATATGCAGGGCCTTTCTGGTTAAGTAACCTGAAAATTCTTATCTGAAGTTGTATGTTGCATCGTTGCCACTTTGGACAGCCCTTGCATGTTTTTTTGCAATAAGATCCATCTGCTATTACTTTTTTGCTGTTATAATGCACCAGGGACTCCATGTACAAGTTTAATACGGAAACCCCTATTTCATGACAAGATAAAACGGCCACAATGACTCTTTAACTTCTGTCCAATGCTAATATGCCATTAAATTTCAAGAATTTTGATATTCGCTAGTTCTCCACAACACCCAAGTTACATCGCTGCGAGCGCTCATGGGTCGCCCCGTTATAATTCTGTTAAACATATTCCTTTGATCCATCTATTTCAGTTCGATGCTGAATGAGTATAATAGAATTAGTGACATCTAAAATATTAGTACATACAAGGGAGAAATTTGCAAATTGTGTTTGTGAGATCTATTATTTTGAGTAACATTTACTGCTGGAAAATTAAATAATTTCATTTTGAGGAGAAAAGATTTAGGGAAGCTATGGTTCTACAAACATATATTTGAGACTACTGAAAATATGACTTAAATATTGATGATTCTGTGCAGTTTACTATCCTATCTTGTTCTTTTATCCACTATCCTAATTAGTTGACGCTTTGTTACCGTCTCAGGGGGTTGCTGTAGCTCTGCCACTCTACTTTGCTACCAAAAGGTACATGAATATAGAATGGAGTTCATTGTTCATGTCAGCCTTCAGAAAAATCAGTCCCTAATGTAAATTATATGGATTCTCTGATTTTCTCTAGCCAAAAGTTATAATTAGGTTAAACAAATAGAAGTCATGCTTGTTAAGATATATTATTTTGGTATACAATTTGAGAACTTCTAATAGATGGTGAACAACTCTTATCTTGTCTTAAAAGGGTAAGAACAATGATTAGGATTCTAGATTATTGCAAAGCACAAACATGCTTGAAATGATTGTACCTTAAAAAGATGGCAAATTAACATTTCCTTTACAGTTCAGCATTTCCTATTGTAATTGTTGGAACTGTTTTTCCTGGAAGTGAATAATACTATCTGTTTTTTTTTCCCTCCCTTCTCTTTTTTCATATCAAAGCAAATGGCAAGCATTTAAATATGCAACACTCTCTGGTCTGGCTGAGCCACTTGGAGTGATTTTTGTAGGTATGCTATTCTTCGTGAGCATTTTTCTGCAAGTTTATTCTTTTAATATATATCTATTGAGTACTCATGTAAATGTGGTTACTGCAGCTGCCTTTTTTCCGAGCAACTTAAATCCTGAAATTCTTGAAGGCCTGCTGGCATCAGGTTAGTCTGTTAGTAGAGCTAAAAGTGGATAGTCATATCTAGTACTTTGTTGACTTTGTGCTTGTCTTTTACGCAGTTGGTGGTGTTATGGCATTTCTCACTTTGCATGAACTGTTACCTCTAGCATTTGACTATGCTGGCCAGAAGCAAGCTGTCAAAGCAGTGTTCGTTGGCATGGCTGTCATGTCTGCAAGGTTTGTTGATGCTTCCATGGTGACTAATTTGGATTTGTTTTGCCAGTAGAAAACTTGCCCGTATAGTTTTGAAGCATCTTTACGCCACAAATTTAGAAAAATTAACTAATTTCGATGTACACAGTTTGGTAATTCAGATCACATAATCTAGTTGATATGATTTAGGATAATATCATATACCAAATTGATGTTATATGTTTTTGTCAGTTAAGATCATGTAGGGAATATTTGTAAGTTATTTTTTATCATTTCTAGGGCAAATTATGGCATGAAGGTTGGAATATTGTATGACGACAATACACTTAAACATATTGACCCCTTCGCAAAATTATTAACCTGAGTAAATTTGATCAGCAGCAAAATACATAAATGTGACCATGAATTTTCAAGCGTTGAATTCACCAGTATCATATTCAATAGTCGCATAACTCAAATGCATAACCTGTCATATGCCTTCACAGCACGTACTAATTTTGAAAGCAGCACAGACTATTCATTATTTTACATACCTAACTTGTGATTCCGCATTGACAGCTTGTATTTCCTGGAGATCAGCCTACCGAAGGAGATCAGCCTGTAGAATGACTGTGCACCTGAACCATATCAGCCTTTTCGCAGTATCCTCTGAAGCCTTAGAACTTTGCCCTAGATCTTCATTTTCTTGCGCTCTGCAAGTAGGGTGTGTAGGAATGGAGCACTCCTCGTTCAGAAACAAGAATTATGGCTAGATTGTCGCACTGGCTATGTGTAGGCTATATTACTCCTGGTCATTGTGTCTGACCATTTACAGTGTACAAACAACAGGGTGGCTGCAAAACAACACCCATAGTCAGAAGGTGACCGCCAGATATGTGGTCAGGTATACAGATGGAACTGATCGAGGCAAATTTGGACCGTTTACTGGTTTCCACCCGGGACACAGTTGTTAAAAGTTACCCACAAGTGTGGTTTTGTTCATCATTGATTTTGTTCCAACATTATACATCTTTAATTCCTTTTGTAGTCCTCTTGCCATGCAGTATTACCTATGTTCCTTAGTATTAAACGTTTTGGAAAACTAAATTAGTTTGCCAAAACGTCCTATATTATGTAACGGAGGCCGAAATGATGTTCATTTGCCATGGACGGGCCAAAAGCTGTAGAACATTACACTAATTCTTTTTTTTGACAATCAATACCACATATATTCATAATAATAAATAGTACATGGTAGAGATACACGAGATGTCTCCAGCGATTACAAAATAAAGTCTAAAAGATACTAGCAAATCTTCGAGGTCTTCAAACTCTTTCTTCTTCCAAGACATAATCTTGTACTTTCCTGAAGGCAGCCAAATATAGATAACAAACCATAGACCTGTAAATACCAACGAAGGTTCTCCCATAATTTTAATTTGAGCCGCAATGCCAAGGCTGCGTGCATCGGCAAGAGTACCAACACCAGTATATCAGGGAATAAAAACCGATCTGCCTTGTCAACGTTGATGGAGAGCCGAGAGTACGAATCACCATTATCGAGGACGTAGCAACCGGGACAAAAACTGCGAAGATAATCCTCCTCGCGGCAACCATGAGAAAAGATCCAAGATCGATCTGGCGAAGCAAGATCTGAACACCCATACCTAGATAATTGTAATCTTTCAACACCACCATTGACGCTGGGAAGAAGATCTCGTCGTCGAACGAAAGGCCGAAGATCACTTATTGCAGACGATGCCATCTCCATTGCGGGGAAACCAACAAGAAAACGGCGACCAAAACCCTAACATAGACTACTGTAAAGACTACTTTTATTAAAAACTCTATGTATAGATCGGGTTCCCCACTCCTCCTGACGCCGGCAAAGCCGGCCGGAGGAGGGGGAACCGATCTATGGAGGAGGCAAAGTGGAGGCGGCTAGGGCTTTTTCTCTGGAGGCGGCGGCTGAAGCCGTTCCGTATCTGACAATCTGCAAACATTACACTAATTCTACCTATACAAGAAGTCTAAAATTTCATCCAAGAACAGGTTATGCAACTAGGGGTGTACAGCAAGAACAGGGGCCATGTTGTTCTTCAGCACTACCTTTTTTTAGGGTAATTGCTGCCATGTGACCGATTTCTTTGTTACAGTACTTTGGTTATCACAACAAAGTCACCTGGTGTTTTGCATCGTTTGCGTGCATACTGCTTTTTCACCTGGTGTTTTGCATCGTTTGCGCTTTTGACAATGTGATCCCAAACATGGAAATGATAGACTGATCCTACTTTCCCAGGACCGGATTTCCCCTCTTGGTCATGAGCTCATGAACACATTGTTAGGACGTGTTTGGTAGACTGCATCCAATTCGGGGCTCACTGCGCCAATGAGATGGAACTCACTGCGCATTCCAGACGAGCTCGGGTAAAAAAAAAACACTCCAGACGAGCTCGGGTACAAAAAAATGCACTTCGTTTGATTGACTGGAATGGAATGCATCAGTTGGTACCCAAGTGCCACTTTGTTTGGTTGGTCGCATGCTTTTTCTAGCTTCTACCTATATGGCAACATGGTGACCTTACCTCACCTATGACAACACCATGGCAGCGCCGTTCACAAGATTCGGCGCGTCGACAATCACGAAGGCAGACACCACCATGGCACCGCCGGTCACGCCGGTCAAAAGCAACACCACGTTGCCGACCACGAAGACGAAGACCACCATGACACCGTCGGTCACGCCGATCACAAGCGTGGGCACGTAGCCGACCACGAAGATGAAGACTACCATGGCACCAGGGCACCGTTCACGCCGGTCACAAGCCATCACCACGTCGCCGACCACGAAGACGAAGACCACCATGACGTCGTCGGTCACGCCGGTCACAAGCACCACCACGTCACTGACCACGAAGATGAAGACCACCATGGCACCATCGGTCACGCCGGTCACAAGCATCACCACGTCGCCGACCACGAAGACGAACATCACCATGCCGCCACCACCATGGATTATCACCTATCACTTCTCACATATCATCACCACGTCGCCGTCCATGAAGATGGCAAGCGAGAAGTTGAGCAAGAGTATTCCAAACTATACTCACACATACATACACATTACACTATACTAAGTGAGTCATTTATTTATCCGTGTATGTATATCAAAACAAAAACCTGTCAACATGAAAGTCATGCTAAATGGTGAGGTGAACCTACCCCTCCAAGAAAATTTCAAACGGTTGAGCGTGTGCGATGAATTTGGTAAAATTCGCTTAAAACTTCATACACGAAATTGACGATTTACGACTGACGAAACTCGAAACCGATTGTGGGAATTGATTCATATCATCAACACGCATCTTTTTTGTGTACAACTTATTTTGATTCGGAGTATGTTTGTGTTGATTTGAAGAGAGGGTGTGTGTAAAGTAGTGTAAGGGAGAGTGACCGCAGGAGCACATGCATCGGTTGCATCCGTCGAGCCAAAAAGTCACCACAAGGCGACATGCCCACTAGAAAATGCCAATTTGGACGTTCCTCCAGGCCTGTCCTGTCCCGAGGGTGCTTTGAGAACCGATTGGGCCACAACACGGAGACTGCTGTTTTGTTTCTCCATCCATGCAAAAAAGTCCGTCCAGACTACCAAACGCGCCCTTACTTTGTGGTTGCAGCTGGCTTGTGCCGGAATGGAGTTAAGTTGAAAATATTAACTTGGTTTTTTTCTTTCTTTGGTGAATTGGCCTGGTCATTTGATTATAGCCGGCTCTTGCTAAGACACGAATTACTGCATAGTAAATATTTGGGAATTGTAAAGCACAACACTGTAATTTTTTTAGGTTGCACAACACCGGAGGGAGTAGTATTTCTCAAAAACTTTTCTTGGCTTAATTAGTACTTTTCAAAAACTTTTCTTGGCTTGAGTTTTGTTTAACGATCTCGCCGAAATGATGTTCATTTGACATGGACGAGTGACATGGGCATACCCTTCGGATACCCATTATTAGTATACCTGGCTCGGCCCAATATGGAGAAGATCCAATATGGAGAAGGCCCAACAAGGCAACCCGAATAAGTAGTCGACTAGGACTCTTGTAAAACCCTAGGCTGGTTGCATATATAAAGCTAGACAGGGCACCCGAAAGAAGGAGGCGAACAGATAGACAGAATATAGACAACACAGCTCCGCCTACGGCGGCAACCTGTAAACACATCTATGATCATATAGTGAATTGCTAGCAGTACGTAGGGATCCTCCACCGAGGGGACCCGAAGCTGGGTACGTCGTGTGCCTAATCTCGCTCCCGGAATCTCCATCGTCGCTCTATCCCGAAACCCAAGTCTACAATACGTAGGCATTGCCGAGGTGTTCCCTCGTCAATTGGCGCCGTCTGTGGGAAACGGCGATGACTGGATTTTGTTATCCGGGCGGGATCCAACATCATCTTCGCATACCGAGATTGCATTTTCTTCGGCGCGTGTTCAATCTACGTCAACAAAGAGGCGACGGCGCGATCTGTATCAAGAAAAACGGTGTCAACTACTTGCGGGCGACTTGGTTTCTGTGCGGCTAAGTCGCGCAGAATTTACATCGGGCCGGACTCCTCCAGCTTGTCCTGATCAAGGGAGGAAGGAGCGCGTGGGGCAGTATTGCCTAGATTCCTAGGGTCAAAACCATGTGAAGTACAAAGATCGTGTCGCAGATTCCAAGAAAAGCTGAAGATTCGATTGATCTTCAGAGAGCAAAAGCTAAGTAGTATCATTACCTCTCGTACTTACATGCAGTTGGCACAATTTTTTTTTCTCTCTCTTTTTCTCTAGTAGCAATGATCATGCAATCATGGAAAATATTGAGTTGATGCTAAGATGCAGTGTACCAAGAAATATCGACGCAACCTGGTAGTCATTATTTTGGAGGACTACACGAATATGGTCGATTGCCTCGATGGTGGCCGCGACATTGGAAAAGACTACACATAATTTGGGCGGCCTCTCAGGTTCTTTGCCAAAAATTCAGGATTGACAAAAATTAGGACTGACAAAGCTCAACCGCGCCAACCTTATTTGTCGTGCAATCCTGTTCGCCGTCGCCTGGTGAACTGGCCACACACGGGGCCTCGCCATTGTGGGCTCGCCTGTCGTGGATTCATTACTCGCCATCCGACACAAATGCCATCAGATTTCCGCGCTCCAGTACAACTTCAGATCGGAACAAGTTCCGATTACTTCGCCATGCGCACTCGCCTCGCTCGGGGGCTCGCCCGCCGCGAACTCGACGATTCTCTCCTCCATGCCAACTACTTCCACCTTGTCGAATAATTTCGGCTAAATGGCGTATGGCTCCGCTGCATCGGTTGCGTCTACTTCTTCGACTGCGTCTGCTGGACAACCTACTTCCACGTCGACTCCGTCACACCTGATCAAAAAGCTAAGTGTTCCTTTCCCGAGTGTTAATTATTATTTACTTTCGCCACACCCAAATACTCGGGGGCTGCGCCATTGCATTATTACAACAAATTCATCCAAACACTAGGGGCTGCGCCATTACTTCGTTACCACAAATATATTTGGTTACTTGGTGAATTTCTTTTCTTCGGCTCTGGATATATCTTCTCCGGCTCAGTGAAATTATTTTCTTCGGCTCAGTGGAATTATTTTCTTTTACTTAGTGGATTTATCCTCTTCGGCTCAGTGGATTTATTCTCTCTGGATTACTGGATTGGTTTTCTTTGGGTTATTATTGGTTCACTTATATAATATTACTCGACGCGTTTCCGGGTCAATGGATTCATCTTCTATGGTTATTGCTGGAACTATTTTCTCTGGCTCAATGGATTCATCCTCTATGATATCAACGGATTCATCTTCTATGGTTATTACTGGAACTATTTTCTCTGGCTCAATGGATTCATCCTCTATGATATCAACGGATTCATCTTCTATGGTTATTACTGGAACTATTTTCTCCGGCTCAATGGATTCATCCTCTATGATATCAACGGATTCATCTTTTATGGTTATTACTGGATTCTTCGGGTCAATGGATTCATCCTCTATGATATCAACGAATTCATCTTTTATGGTTATTACTGGATTCTTCGGCTCAATGGATTCATCCTCTATGATATCAATGGATTCATCTTTTATGGTTATTACTGGGTTCTTCGGGTCAATGGATTCATCCTCTATGATATCAGCGGATTCATCTTCAATATATGATGGTGTAATCTTTAATATGGATTCATCTCAAGTACTTCATCTCAGACTTCATCTTCAGTATTTCACCCTTAATGGCCTTCTTTCGGCAACACGGATAATACTCGGGGGCTCGACAACGACTTCGCCCCAAGTAACAACGGTGACACGGCGTCTAAGCAACAATCATGACATCACCCCAGCAGTGCTCGGGGTTTCGGCTATCTCTTCATCAACAATTTTGTGGCATCCACTTTCGCAATTCGGTGGTTTCTATTTCGGCTCGACTTTTTCTCTGCACTCGAAGACTTCATCGCGCGTCGACTTCGTCGTGTCCAATAAGCTAAGTGTTTTTAATTTACACAAAGTTGATTATCATTTACTTTTGCCGCACACGACACTCGGGGGATGTGCGGCATAAATTCACTTTACATATCATTGAATCTGAGCATCTGACACCGCATGCGAAAAAGAGAGTCAAGGAAAAGATAGAAAAAGTTTGTTTATTTGTGCAGGAGAAAGCAAATTTCAAAGTATATAAGAGAGAACCCGACGAAATTGTCTACAGGGAGAACTCGACGAAATTGTCTTAAAGAAAGAATAGGACCCGACGAAATTTTCCTCAAGGAGGAACCCAAAGAAATTTTCTTCTGGGAGGAACCCGACAAAATCTTCTTCAAGGAGGAACCCGACGAAATCAAGAGAGAACCCGACGAATCTTCTTCAAGGAGGTCACGAAGAATTATCTTCAAGGAGGTCCCGAAAAATTCTCTTCAAGGTCGTCCCGAAAAATTATCCTCAGGGAGGACCCGAAGAATTGTCCTCAGGGAGGACCCGAAGAATTGTCCTCAGGGAGGACCCGAAGAATTGTCCTCAAAGAGGACCCGAAGAAATTTTCCTGAAGGAGGAACTCGACGAAATTTTCATCAAGAAGGAACCAAAAAAAAAAAAAAGAGGTGAACAAAGCTTCGGGTTCATTGACTCGTCATATTGTTCCGAGCAAGAGCATCGGTGATTTATCCGACAATATAGAATAACCAATATATTCAGCTGTCTCATCATGCCCGAGAAAAATATAGAAGAGCCCGTAAAATGGGTCATTGCATCAGCCGAACAAGGCACTCGACAATATATTCTCAGAGCGCTAAAAGTCGCGAATAATCTCTGAATGCCGCAAAACTTTGCGAAGGTAAGACCCCGGATCCGTTCTGAGCGGCGTGGCACCGTCTCTGACGTCGGTTTGCTACTTTTTTCCGTATCAACATATACGAAGAAAAATCCTAACGGACGCGTTAGGTACTCGATAAAACATGACTGGGACTCGACAGAATGGTAAGACCTTAAGCGGCACCTGTCGAGTTAACACCAGTATCCCGGGATCATGTCCAGGGACGTGATCTTGAAGTAGGTTTTGCGGATTGCCACTAGAGCAGTTAACTAGTACCTGATCCGTCAGATGAACTAGCCCCAATTACCATTATCCCTGTACAATATAGATATGGATGTAAAATAAAAATAGCAACGGCCTGGAGTCGATAAAAAGAGGGGCTGCACCCAGAAATATAGTCAAGTTCTTCATCGAGTAGTACAACTCGAGCCTATGCCTAGGTGCAAGCACCTGCCCATAGGCTCGGGGGCTACTCTTATCGAGAGTATTGTTCACCCTCCCGATAAGATACAAGAAAGAGGAAAAATTGTGGTGTCGATTAAAAGCAAGTTGAGCCTACACCCAAGTGCAAACACTTGGCTGTAGCCTCGGGGGCTACTCCCATCGGGAGCGCTGACCGCTCACCCGATAGAAAAATAACTTCGACAGCATCTATGACAATCAAGATTTGTAGACTCAACTCGATTCTACGACTCGAGTGGAGCCTACTCCCATCGGGAGCACATGGGTTTCATCAAGTCCTCCAGAAATATAGTTAAGTTCTTCACCGAGTAGTACAACTTGAGTCTATGCCTAAGTGCAAGCACTTGCCCATAGACTCGGGGGCTACTCCCATCGGGAGCGCTGCCGCGCACCCGATAATTTGAAGAATCGTCGACATCATCTACGCTACACATGATCTACGACATGGACCTCGCCTTGTATTTCTTCGAATTCGAAGATGGTTATGCTTGGAGTTTCTACGCAAGTCTTCGACTTCCCTATAAACTCGGGGGCTACTGACATGGGCATACCCTTCGGGTACCCATTATTAGTATACCTGGCTCGGCCCAATATGGAGAAGATCCAATACGTAGAAGGCCCAACAAGGCAACCCAAAGAAGTAGTCGACTAGGACTCTTGTAAAACCCTAGGCTGGTTGCATATATAAAGCTAGCCAGGGCACCCGAAAGAAGGAGGGGAACAGATAGACAGAATATAGACAACACAGCTCCGCCTACGGCGGCAACCTGTAAACACATCTATGATCATATAGTGAATTGCTAGCAGTACGTAGGGATCCTCCACCGAGGGGACCCGAAGCTGGGTACGTCGTGTGCCTAATCTCGCTCCCGGAATCTCCATCGTCGCTCTATCCCGAAACCCAAGTCTACAATACGTAGGCATTGCCGAGGTGTTTCCTCGTCAACGAGCCAATAGCTGTAGAACATTAGTTAGACTAATTCCACTTAAACAACGAAGTCCAAAATTTCATCCAAAAACAGGTTATGCAATTAGGGGTGTACAACAAGATGTTACAATAAGAAGAGGGGCCATGTATTTTTTATAGTAATATATCCTTTTTTTAAGGTAATCAAATGACAAGGACAATTGCTCTTGTCATTTGAAATTATAGCCTCCGAAGATACGAATGATTGCGTAGTAAATACTCGCTCCGTCACATGAAGCATGCCTAAGGTTTGTCAAAATTTCGATGTATCTATTACTATTTAGTGTCTAAATACATCTAAATTTTAACAGAACTTTGACATGTTTACTTAGGCGGATGGAGTATTTGGATTTGGTTTTGCAAATAAAATATTTGGAAATTGTAGAGCACGAGAAACTGGAAGGAGGCAGAGGGCGGTAGGCAGAAAAGTAATGGCGAGTAGTCAATGCTGTGGGCCCGACCTTCTTCTTCCCAACTCTTTCCCCATCCATCCCATCCCAGTGAGAACAGAAAGAAACGCCAGTAGTGAGAAACGACCTCCAGACCGGACCCGAGCAAAGCAAAGCAAGGGACGGCGGCGGCCATGGCCCTCGCCCTCGCTCTCGCTCTCGCCATCTTCCCCCTCGCCTCCTTGCTACTCTCCGCGCCCGCGCTGGCCCGAACATGTGAGTATCAATCCCTACTGCCTGCCTTCTCTCCCCTCCCCTCCATCGCTCTAGATGGATAGATATGAATGCGCTCCTGCTTCGCTTGCTTGCTTCCGTTGCGAGAATATTTTCCTGTCGCCTGTAAGCGATGATTCTGGCCGTGGTGTAGCCAGCGGCCCTGCGTTGCTTCGCTTGATTCACCACGACCGACCATGGCGCTCCTGTCCTGCCTTGCTTGATTCGCCACGACCGGCACGAAAACAACAAAACCTTGACGCTCTGTTCCCGGCCCTCTTTGATATGCTCGTCGTGCTGTAGCTAGCGGCTGACCAATTATCTAGTGTCGCCGTGCTCTCTTTCTGCTGCGCCTGCAACACACAGAGACAGTAGTAGTATAATACAGAGTATTTCTATTTCCTAATGGTTTTATGTTAGTGTTGCATCTGGCACAAAACTTGCGCTCAAGATTCTAGACATGTCAAACCAGCCACAACCCCAGCATTCTAGACCTGTATGCACTCACTTTTTTTTTTCGAAATGGGGAAAGCCTCGGCCTCTGCATCGATTGATGCATGCGGCCATTTTATTTCAATCCACGGGTCACATAAAGTCGAAACATGAATCAACCATCTAAAAAAAGATAATACCTTTGCACCAACATGATATCCTATTGTTAAGCCACTAGCCGCAATAGTATCCGTTTCCAAACGGTTGCACGCACGGATCCAATGCGTGGCCAAAGGTGCTATCTGTGCTCTATTGGGCTGAGTCGCATCAAGTTGGGTTACTAACATGTTTCCCAGTAAGTTACTAGCATGTAAATGTTATCCAATCATGTTTCCCGGTAGGTTACTAACATCGATTGTTTCCATTTCCTGCAGCGCCATGCCCCGACGGCTGGCGAATTGCTCCGGACCATACGAAATGCTACACGCACATCTCAACCTCCCTCTCCTGGGACGGCTCCGAAGCCCTCTGCCGCAACTTCAGTGCCCACCTGGCCGCGCTGTCGTCACCTCAGGACCTGAATTTCGCGAAGTCACTCTGCGGAGCTTCCTCCTCGGGATGCTGGGTTGGAGGGCGTCACCACAACACCAGCGGTGGTGCGGGCTGGAAATGGTCCGATGGCTCGTCTTGGAACGACACCGTATTTCCTGGTGTACCGTCACATGCCAACTGCAGCGGTGCTCGGTGCGGTCTGGCCACCGGCGACGATATGTGCACCTTGGTGACCAGTAAGCACGCGGCGCTTACTGGGAAGAAGTGTGGCGAGTCCCATGGGCTGATCTGCATGATCAATCACGGCAAGTCTTCTTTTGGCTGTATTGGAGTGCTTTGTTTTTCAATTAATATGGTTGCGCTAACTGTCTGACACCTGCTATTTTTGTGTCAGAGGATAGGTGCTACCACGATCATTGCCACAAGGAGTATTTCATAGTCCTCATCGTTGTCAGCGGCTTGATTCTCTCAACCACTCTAGCTGTTGTGGCCTGGCTACTTGTCTATAGGCGAAGCAAGAAAAGGAAAAGATCGCGTGAAGCTTCCGCTACTTCAGGTACCGCATTGGTGCCACCGCTTTGGAAAGTGTTCACAAGTGAAGAGCTTCGATCGATCACAAAGAACTTCAGTGAGGGCAACCGGCTTCCTGGAAATGCAAAGACTGGTGGAACCTACAGTGGGATCCTGCCTGATGGATCCAAAGTAGCAATCAAGAGATTGAAGAGGTCCAGCCTACAAAGGAAAAAGGATTTCTACTCTGAGATTGGTAGAGTCGCAAAGCTTTATCACCCTAATCTAGTGGCTGTAAAAGGATGCTGCTATGACCATGGCGATCGCTTTATTGTCTATGAGTTTGTCGCGAATGGGCCATTGGATGTGTGGCTACATCATATTCCGAGAGGAGGACGGAGCCTTGATTGGGTAACGAGGATGAGAGTAGCTACAACTCTTGCACAGGGAATTGCGTAAGTCGTCTTATCCTTATGTACATATATTTAGTTTTTAATCTGCTCCATTCCGGGAAACGTTATTTTGACTCAATTATTTTTGAAGTAATAATTGATAAAAGTATCAAGCTCATATGTTCTAAGATGCAACTACTTTTAATAATACTATTGCCTGTTTGGTGTGCCAATCTAATTGTGGTTGCTCGTTAAGTGGCACTAGTCGTCTGCAAATGTTTAAGAGTTGTTATGCATGGAAAATTACTGGGCAAGCTTATGCTTTTGTTAGGTTATAAATTGCGATAATTGCAGAAGTCAGAGCTTGTTTCACTGTTTTGTTCTTGCAGCTTTTCTGACATAAGTATTTATTAATTCCAGACTAGTAGAATGCTTCCTGCGGCCTTTTATAACTTGCAACCAATATTTATTCCCACATGTTATCCGTGTTCTACTGAAGCACGATGAGTTAAGATTGCTGGTTAAAATTATTTCCAATTCAAGACGTTTGGTTGTGTTGCCATTGCCTTCCGAGCGTTATATTTTTAATCACTAGCATAGTGTCATTATTAATGATCACATATTTACCGGTGCTCTTTCCAATCCAGATTTTTGCATGACAAGGTGAAGCCCCAGGTAGTCCACCGAGATATCCGTGCAAGCAATGTTCTTCTTGATGAGGAATTTGGTTCCCATCTGATGGGTATTGGCCTGTCCAAGTTTGTGCCGTGGGAAGTAATGCACGAGAGGACTGTCAAGGCTGCAACATATGGATACCTTGCTCCTGAGTTCATTTACAGGAATGAACTGACAACAAAGAGCGACGTCTACAGCTTTGGTGTGCTGCTTCTGGAAATCGTCAGCGGTCGCCGGCCAGCACAGTCTGTGGAATCTGTTGGATGGCAGACCATATTCGAATGGGCGACGCCTCTAGTACAATCACACCGGCATCTAGAGCTGCTAGACCCGCTCATCAACGACTTGCCTGAGATAGGGGTGATCCAGAAGGTTGTGGACCTTGTCTATGCCTGCACCCAGCATGTCCCCTCGGTGCGTCCAAGGATGTCTCATGTCGTCCATCAGCTACAGCAGCTTGAGCTGAAGTCAGCGGCGTCTGAGCTACTGAGAAGCGGGACCAGCACCAGTGCGACATCTCCAATGCTACCGTTGGAGGTCCGGACACCTCGCTGAAACCATCCACCATCAGAAGTCTAGAACCACTTTCATCGTCAGCCAGTAGGCAGCACATTCTTTGAAGCGTGGAGTGACCCAAGAGCCTCCTGTAACTGAAAGCACAGTGACTTCCTTATGTGCAAGTACTTATAGGTAGGGAAGTAATGGTTTTCATATGCCTAAACTTTGTCGTATGGTATAACTTGTAGACATCGTCATTTAGCCATTTGTACCCCAGCTGATATCTACTTTAGATCTCAAAAGTATGGCTGAGTTTAGCGACCAACGTCGATCGTTATCTGTACTCTTCAGAAGCAGCTTATCTATATAGCATTTGAGTGTTGATTTCAGTACCTTGCGACATCTCCTGTCTGTACATTTACATGTGTTCCATATATATACGAAGGCTACTCGAGATGTATTCGCGAAATAGTGGAGTGGTCTTGTCTTGGTTATGACTGGAGTGGTCTCGTTAACCGCCGATTTTGTTCAAATATCATACAGCTTTACATGTTTAGTTTGTTCTCTCGCCATGTAGTCGTTTTTCAATGCTTTTGCTGCCTTTTATAATCTCGTCGAAATGATGTTGCACTGGAAGGATTTAAGCCAGATGGATTACATGCAGCATGGCTTCTTGGATTGAAGCCAGATGCTACTGACATATCGCTGAGTCCTCAACTTTAGTTGGCCAGCTAAAATTTCACACCGTGCCGGCGTCGAGGAGGTGGCGAATCCGGCGATGCGGTTTTTGGTGGCCGCGCTGTTCCCCTTCGGTGATGGAGGTCCTCGGAGCTCTGTTGTCTGGCTCGCGTCGTCCGAGGGCTCGGCGGTTCGTGGATCGAGCGAGCCCTTATCCCCCGCCCCAGATCGAAGGCGGTCGATCTGGATGAATAAGTTGTTGGAGGTGGTGGAGATGATCTGGAGCACGGCGATGAAGACGGCGGCGTTGGGTGCAGGCCCTGTTGGGCCATTGACTGGCGACTTCCCGACCGCCAGGGGGCTGCTTCCAATCCAGGAGTGTACCGGAGCAGCGGCGGATTCGGCGCGCCACCGGCTCGTCCACGACGGCGTCGTTATCGGCTTGCAGAAGGGCCTGTCTGTTATTTCTTATTTTCTGCTGTCCTTTTCTGTAATGTTGCTCTGATTATCAATACTACCTCTTTCACAAAAAAAAAAAAAAAAACTCGCTGTGATGTACTAGCTGGAGGCTCTTCTTCTCTAATTCGAACTTCCAGAAATGTTTACAACTGTTACAGTAAATGCAATATGGACAAGACTTGCTTTGCAAAAGTTCACAGTAAGGCAATAGGCACTATTCCCACCAGCTCAAATGCTCAGTAAATCAGACGTAGATTAAACAACAGCCCCCTCGGACATGTTTATCGTTCATCGTCGGCAGCGATGAGTTGAACTAGCTATCCACCCCTTCCCTATCACTTTTGCATTGGCTTTCCGCTTCCGTGGACCAGCATCAGCTACCACGAAATCATCTGAACGACAGATGTAGCGCGATATGTAGTCTACAGTCTTGCCCCCGCGGAAGTCATGCTGGATGGTTCCATCCAGCAGATGGTAGGCATCAATTCTCCAGCCGCCGTCATGCCGCTCGCTGCACCGGTAGACCGTGTCAGCACTGATGGACGAGGACAGCCCGACGGGCACCGAGAGCGCCGGACCATGACAGTCTTCGCCGACGAACACGGCACGCCCTCGTAGCCCCTGCATGGGCACCATCTTGCCGGCGTCCAGATCCACCTGGTACACCTCATACTTTCCGGGAAGATCGGCCATTCTCGGCCACGCGCTGCTGTTCACCAAGATCAGCTCGCCGACGTTGTCCACTAGGTTCACCGTGTTTGGGGATGGCCACTTAAGCTCCGCCTCGGCCGCCACCACCAGCTCCGGCCGCTGGCTACCGGCGTCGACGTCCACTGCCATGATGCCTTTCTTTGTGGCGCAGTAGAAGCGGCCCGCGAACGACAGGGTTGCAAAGATCGAAATGAACCCGCACTGCGCCCGGCTCCATCGCTCATCGTCGGGCTTGGCCACGGCTAGATAGTGCCAGCCGTAATGGAGCGCCATTGTTGACGAGTCGTCGGCAGGCCCCGCGCCGAACGCTTCTAATCCGTCGAGATCAGCGTTCCATCCAGTAATCTGGCTCTCCGGCGGATAGAGCAGAGTAGCCCCGCCTGGGAAGGCGGTGAGCTGCCGGGTGAGCGGGTTGAGGAGGCAGACGGCGAAGGTGCTCTTGTCGCATAGCACGATAAGGCCATCGGAGGTTGGCCCCAGCACGTGCCGGCGGCGGAGCTCGGGGAGGTCCGCGAGGAAGCGCTCCCCGGTCGAGATGTTGAGCAAGCCACGGCGCTTCCGGATGGCGCCGAAAGTCTGCGGGAGCATGATCCACCGCCGGGGGTGGAACCGGCGGTCCAGGCTGCTGTGATCGTGCGGGGACGCGGTGCGTCGACGCCACGAGCTGCACACCGCGCGGAAGCGGAGGTAGTTGGCGACGTCGTCCGCGAGGACGCGCTCGGCGATCAGCCCCGCCGGCCCGGCCGTGAGGTTGGCCCAGTCTCTCCTGCAAGACACGTGTAAGGAATGTTAATGCTTTCTCCGTCCTAAATTAACTGACTCAGATTTGTCCAAATTCGTAGATGATACACACTAATTCTCTCGTCTACATTCGCACACATGGAAATCTTGACAATTTGGAACGTCGGTTGTCGGATCTCGGTTGGAGAATATGCCACTTCTTTCATGGACGACGACTGATCGATCGAGAGGAAGACGAAACCGTGCGTACCAGTTACAGTCCGGGTCGGCGGCGGGTTTGCCGGAGAGCGCGCGCGGCCGGCCGGCGACCTCAGTGCGTGCGCGCTTTGCGCTATGGCAGCGCGTTTCTACGACCGTGGAGCTGTTAGGCGGCGCCGCCGCCATGTTCTGCGAGTCGACGGCGTGCGGTTGGGTTGGCGGTTCTATTGGGATGCTTGCGCGGCAGGCTTCGCGAGTGGGCCGGCGAAGCGGTGGTTTTATTGTGGGGGTTCGATCGGGAGTTCGGGACTTGGGAACGTACGGGTCCGCCATGCATTCTAGTTTGAAACCATACCATACTGCTATGGAAAACGAGATACTGTCGCGGACCACTTAAGACAGAATCAGATATTCAACCGGCCACTGAATGAATCCATGGTGGCTACTCTTCTTTTTGAGGTAAGAATCCATGCATGGTGGCTAAGCAGCTGGCTTTTCGCCTTGGCATGTTAAAGCAGGCTTGGGAGCTAAGGGCATCTCCAACGGTGAAACTTATTCCGATCACTAAAACTAACCGCCCGTGTCTATTTAAGTTAGGCCGGGACATGAAATTGGTCTCGTGTATGTCCGTTTAGGTAGGGTAGCCTAACGGCTTGACGCATTTTTGTGCCTAAAATATTTTTCAATTATAATACTATAACAATTTACCTAGTGCTGAAAATAAGTAGAAAAGACTAGAAAATATCCCTAGCTAACTAGGCCGCCAGCCATGGCTGCCTACTTGTCGTCTTCATCGTCGACGAGGTCGATGAAGACAGGAGGCGCCCAAAGCCACGACCAATGCAAGCTCCGAAGGCGATGCTGGTGCAGGCGGAGGCGGTGCAGGTGCGAAAGGAGTTGCTGGAGGAGTGGGTGGCCTTCCTTGGGCCACCGCGGACACCCGCAGTTGGATGGCGAGGCCATCCCACTAAGCAAGCTGATAGCCATTTCGATCGCCTCCTCCTCCGTGAGGTTCAGCGGTTGGAGTTCCTCCTCCTCCTCCTCCAAGGCATCCTCCTCCTCGTCGTCGAAGCGAGCGCGGTGCTCCCGGTTGAAGAAGTCGACGTCACCTAGGTAACCCGCGTGGCGGCGCCGGTCGAACTCCCAGGTCCTCTAGGTGGACCAGTTTTAGGAGTCGAGGGCGAATGCCGGATCCTCGCGTAGATCCGGCGACAAGATGAATCGGCAGCGACGGATCTCGTACTGGCGCTAGCATCCCTCGTGCAGAACCGAAGGCACCGGGACACGGTGGTGGTTGAGGTACAAGCCCCCGCTCGGCAGGCCCACAAAAGGCTAAGGCATCGGCCGGTTCTCTTCGAACAGTTGGTGCACGAACTCCACGGGTACATATCGGCGGTTGTGCGGGTTTTTCTCCTTATCGGTGCTAGAGGACCCGGCCTCGCGGTCGTGCTTCGTCTTGCGGAATGGACATCCCTTTTCCATAGTGATGTTGGTGGTGGTTAGCTGTAGGCAAGGAATGGCCAGACTGGTCCTCTTAAAAAGGATGGGTGCCGCCTTCAACTGGTGGGATGCCCAAGCGCCGCTCGCGCCAAGTGTGTGTCGAGGCGGGACATCGCCATTGACACGCCGTGAAGAGCCGAATCATCACCGGAGCCATTACTCACACGCGGATGACAAAACATACACGGTCGTTGGCAGGCGGACCTGAAGGACAACGAGGCGGACGCATGCGCTTAGTGTGTTATGTCCGCGAAGACGCATTGCAGGCTCTTATTTGGGCCATGAATACGTCCGCATGGACATGCCGGTCAGTTTGCGTCGGGCCGCTACGCTGAGGTTTTTCCTTTTTATGTTCGACCGCTACGCTGAGGTTTTTCCTTTTTATGTTCGACCCGACGCAGAGTCACTTTGCTTCTGTTTGTGTGGGGCCGCTAGAGATGCCCTAATCAGCAAGCTATGGGTAACCCTGCAATGTTGGTATGTCTGGTTCAAAGAATGAGTCAACATGGCTAGCATACTTAACAGCAGGCGATTGACCAATTTGCAGCCCAATTTGCATCCCTCTTCTCAGCATAGGATGCAGCTAGAACTGGTCGAGGCAAATTTGCAGTTAACACTAGATCGCTGTAAAGTTACCCATTGTCTTGTCTATGCTATTTGGTTATCTCAACAAATTTGGCCAGTGTTTTGCAGTCCAGCATCGCAAATAAGAAAATCATCAGACCGGTCCTAATTTCCTAGGACCGGATTCCCCCTCCCACAAACACAAAGTTAGTTTCGTGGCAGGCTGGCAGCAAATAAGAAGCTGCAGCATACGACCTGGTGCATGCAGTATCCTGGGGAAAGGACGCCCTGGGTCTTGGTTAGAGCGGCCAACTTGTTCAAACAACTCAGGAAGGATTGAATACAGGTGGATTACATGCAGCATTGGTTCCTGGATCGAAGCCAGATGCTACTGACATATTGCTGCCGCAAGTCCTTGAGTCTGAGAAGCCCCAGCGGTGAGTTCATGCGGATGCCAACACCATACCCGTAACCACTTCCTGGATTCCCATGGGCTCCTGCTGGGTTCCCTGAATAAAGAAGAAACCAT
Organism: Lolium rigidum; assembly: GCF_022539505.1. NCBI lineage: Eukaryota > Viridiplantae > Streptophyta > Magnoliopsida > Poales > Poaceae > Lolium > Lolium rigidum. The sequence goes on along the minus strand of NC_061509.1, from coordinate 78,856,815 downwards.
GCGAGATTGTGGAACTGAGAATATAGTTTAGTGGAAAGCTGTGCCAGATCAGGGATGACTTCCACCTTTGGGAGAGCGTCAAGAGAGGAGGGAGGCTAGATATAGCGAGAGAGTAGGCCTAGGCGCACTACGGGAGCGACGCCGTGGGCCGACGGCCCCGCACCGTCGGCACAGGTAAGTCCACCGTCGGCACCGTCTCTGCCGACGGTGACCGTCGGCGTACAGTCGTCGGCACAGAAGGCGTCGGGGTTCGCGCAGGCACCGTCGGCGTAGAAGGACACCGTCGGCACAGCCGTACGCCGACGGCTGGACGGTGGCCGTCGGCCGCACCATCGTCGGCACACCCAGTTCGCCGTCACGCCAGCTGCCGTCAACGTGCCCGCCTGTGCCGACGGTTTCACCGTCGGCACAGTTTCACCCTTTTTTTCCCAGCAACGGCGGGAAAACGTGGCGATTTCAACTGGGAAAAAAACGCGCGAACGGCACAGCTGTGCCGACGGTGTCACCGTCGGCACAGGTCCTGCCATTTGGCACAGCCACGGGCCTGTGCCGATGGTGACACCGTCGGCTCAGCTGCTGCCCAGATTTTTTTTATTTCCCTAATTTTGCTCCATTTGCACAGCAATTGCATATAAAATAGCAGTATCATATATGAATTGCACACATATAGGTCACATCACAGATATAGCACAAATATGGCACCAAATCCCAAATTTAGTACAAATATAGCACACAAGCAATACGGTACATATAGTCATCCTACATAGATCATTCTACACATATAGCATGTGTCATGTGCTAGTACAATGTAGAAACTATGGTGGTGCACCACCCGGCGGACCCGAGTACTCATCTAGCTCCGCTTGGGTGAAGCGAGGCTGGAATACTTCGACGGTGCTCGGGGAGGTAGAACCACGACGAGAGCCACCGGAAGCAGAACCATGCCGAGGTTCGGCGAAGCACCGGGAGAATGGCGACCGGGGTGCATCGGCGTACCACAAGGAGTGTCGTTCCCGGATTCTCCCAATCCCTACATGTTGGAGGGAGTTAGCAACTTAGCCATGTAACACCAAGTTAGCAACTTAGCCAAGTTAGCAACTTACCGGGGTCAACCGACGCCGACGCTTGTACATGCAATAGAACTCCTCCTTGGACGGGAACACCGGCGTCGGCCCCGGATGAGGCGGCTGCGGGAGTGGTTCCTCTCGCACTCCGGTCATCATGAACCGAGTGAAACTGCGTAAGAAACGGAAGAGATAGCTCGGATTCAAACATGGGGACTTAAGATGTTTTGCAACCATAGAGATTGAAACTTACCGCCATCCGGTTGCTCGTCCACCGGGCATAGGCATCTCTCACAAGGTCATGCTCCTTAATCTTCTCGAGATACTCCTCGTAAGCTAGTTCATAGGCCTCCTCGAGCTGAGTCTACAATTTCAGAAATAATGTGTCTCATCAACATAGCCATTCGAGAACAAGAGTCAAAACAGAGGATGAAAGTGTGGATGACTTACATCTACCTCTACCCGAGAACGGCATGTAGTCCGCGAGGAGGTAGCGTAGCTGCCGGAGGGGAGGGTAGCCTTGATCTGCGTGGAAGTTCCTCCGAGGCTTGAAACCCCCAGCAAGGCAGGCGAGACGTCCATGCGGCTGGCCGCACCCCGCCGGCATCATCGCCACCTCGTCGACCGGCTCGGTCATAGGGTCCTCCACCTCTGGATGGAGCTTGGCGTACTCCTCGCAGTATTTTTCCTTGCTCTCTTTGGCCTTGCCGTAGTACATCTCAGGTGCGGGCCGAGGCTCATTCGGACCCGGCGTCACCACCTTCATGTGTGTCCACGCTTCCATCTGACCAACTTCCCTCCCGAGCTTCTTCCCCTGCATCACAAAACAAATGTTATGCATATCATCGAAAATCAAAAAAATGCAGCTTGTTCCATTTTTGTATGTACCGAGACGGTCCCGATAGCGATCGGTGCTGCCGCTCCCCGCACTCGTGTGTTCCCCGATTCCCACGGTTGGCCTTGTTCCGGTCGCTCACGGCCTTGAAATCGGGGTTTTCGCCGACCCAATTCTTGACCAACTCCATGAAGGCGGCCCTCTTATTATCAGCCCAATGTGGTACAACCTGCAAAATCAAAACTCATTTGAAGAACAAACAATATAGTTGCAAGTTAGCCGAAGTACATAGAATCGCATTGAAAATTACTTACCAACATGAAGTCCTCTATCGTCATAGCCGGGGCGAGTCCCTGCACAATCTCAGGCTTTATGTACCTTACGCCCTGCTCAGCATAGAAGTGGCCGATGCACGTGATCCTCCGGTTGTACCACTGCTGCCGTGTCAACTTCCGACACATGTTACGGAGGATCACGTCTGCCCTTTCCTTATGCTCAGTCGCCACCCTATAATTGCGCTGCAATCAAGCATAACAGAAAGTGTGAGAGGCATGAGTTATCACGGTGGGGTAATCAACTACATATGAACGAAACCCAAAGAGTATGCATTACGTACCCAAAACTTCTTGATCACGGCGTCGGCGGCGGAAGTAAAGCCAGGATAAGGCGCTATCTCAAAGTCTTCCCAAGTGTAGGCTAGCTTGGACTCGCCTCCAAGGACCGGAGTGTACATCCCCGGCCAGTACTTCCTAATAGCAGCTCCAATCGGACTCCCTGGCACGCGGACATTCTTCCCCGTATATGTGAAATTTCTGCACAATTATCAAACATTAGAAAAATGCTAAGTGTCATAACAAAAATGAAATCACCTTACTACTTACTCTATAGTTCCTGGGACAAGGAGCCACTTGTCATCCTCCGTAGCAGGTTCCTTACTCTCATCGGGAACCCGCGCTTCCCCACGAATCCGTAACTTCTTCGGAGCCATCTCCGTCGAAGCCTCCTCGTCCCTAGACTCCTCCTCCTCCTCCTCCCTAGTGTCCTCCTCCTCCCTAGTGTCCTCCTCCTCGTCCATAGACTGTGAAGCCACTGAGCCAGAAGCAGAGGGAATGTCAGCTAGAAGGAGCTGTGCATCCCCCCCTCGTCCTCCAGCTCGTCCTCCCCCTCGTCCTCCAGCTCGTCCTCCCCCTCGTCCTCCAGCTCGTCCACCCCCTCGTCCACCCCCTCGTCCTCCCCGTCCTCCGTCTGCGTCTTCGTAACGCCGGGTGGGAACAATGGGTCTTCCACTCCGTCCGGAAGCACCCGGCCACGGCTTCCGCCGATGCATCCGATCAAGCAAGGAGCTCGATGATGCCTTCCGTCCGCTCATATTGGGCAATTACCTGCATAAGAAAAGAGAAAATAATTAATAAGCATGTTGAAAATGAGTAAACAGTAAGCATAATGACAAATGTAGGTACTAAGCATAATGAAAAAAGTAGGTACTAAGCATAATGACAATGTAGGTACTAAGCATAATGACAAATGTATGTATTAAGCATAATGATAATGTAGGTACTAAGCATAAAAGACCCTCACCATTCATCACCACTCTCATCTCTAGGCATTGGGTTCTCAGCCTCACTATCAAAATCAGTATCATATGAGTATTCATGGTCGGCATTGGGTTCCGGTTGAGTCTCGACAATGTTGTCTTTGTTCGCATTGCGCTTGGTGAGCATAGCTATGTCCTTCAAGTCCACCACGGTCTCACCACGCATTTGTACATCGTTGTGGAGCTCCTGAAGACCTATGTCTATTTGAAGGTCCCCGAACTGCTCTTCCTCTTGATAGAAAATTCCCTCATATGTTACTGGGTCAATGTTGTTGTAATCGTCCTCGGAGGGGATGGGTAGCTTACCATGTGGCGATACCTGGAACACGACTTCCCAGCCCATGAGTTCCTCATTCTGACATGGGTAGGACAAATAATAAACTTGCTTGGTTTGGTGAGCCACAACATAGACGTCGGATCCGCTGTAGGTGGTTGTAGGCCTAACTTCAACTAAACCAATGGAGGGGGTGCTTCTCATTCCACCGTGTGGGTCAAACCAGTTGGCATTTGAACACAAAGAGCTTGAGTTCTATGTTTGCGTTGTTGAACGTCAACTCGTATACCTTTTGTAACCTTCCATAGTAATCAAGATCATCGGCTCCGCGGGTGTAGACCCCGGTATTTATTGTTTTTGCATTAGGCCGGTTCTTCGGTGAAACTCCGTATGGAAGCGATACCCATTTACATCATACTTCTCATGCGTATGGACTCTACGGTTAAAACCCTGGGAAACGCATCTCAACTCGTCCGTCATCTCAACGTTGGGATCAGCTCCCTACAGGTTCAGTTCAGATTATTCCGTGCATTAGTTACGTGTAATAAGACAAGTCACGGATTGCAAAGTAAGAGGAACATTTGAGAAATTACTTTTTCGTTGAACCGAGTTCACGAAGCTTTTATTTAAGGGCGGGGCACCCTCTTTCGGAAGAGTGTACCACTTGCGTGGGAGTGGGACCATTTCTTCCTGACCACATTTCATCATGGAATTGGCTGAAAGGAGAAAATACGTATTAGACCAAAACCAAGTTACTGGTTGCAAAGTAATTGGTTCATCATTTTACCTCATGAAATCGACCACTTCATCCATGTTCATAAGCACGTAAAGCATTATGCAATCCTTCTCTTCTGGCGAAATGTTCTCCACTTTTGAGGCACCGGCCTTGCCACCGGGATATTGGAAGAGCAAGAGCTTTGGGTCACGCTTGGGCTCGTCGGAATTGTACCGAGCGACCGGGTTATGCTTAGTGGGCACATCATTGGCATAGTACATTATCGTGGCGTCTGCCATCTCATGGAGGAGAGTTGCCTCGGCTATGCATGCTTCAATCTTATTTTTGTTTCCACATTTGTACCGAATATACTTGAACTCCCTCTCAATACAAAACTGCCAACGATACTGCACCGGTCCCCCCAGAGTGCCTCGTTGGCGAGATGCACGATGAGATGTAACATCGGAGTGAAGAAGCCTGGGGGAATATCATCTCTAACTTGCATAGCATGTCCGGCACTTGCTTCGCAGCTTCTCAATCACCTCGGTACATATCCGCTAGCACGGACCGTGCGGAAAAAATGGCTCACCTCCGCAAGCACTCGCCGGACATGATCGGGGAGATACCCTCGAAGCATCACCGGCATCGGCCGCTCAATCCATATATGATAGTCGTGACTCTTGAGCCCGTTTATTTTTCCCTGTAGCAAGATTGACTCCCTTACTCATATTCGAACAATAACCATCGGGGAACATCACGTCATATTTGAGCCACGTAAATGCCTCCTTCTTGTCGGCGCTATCAAGACGAGTACTTGGCATGCGGCTTTAACCAACCTTTTCGATTGCCCTCGGGAGGCTGCATGTGTAGAGCCACCCTGTCGCATATCTCCTCAATATCGACTCTAGCTGAAACATTATCCCTTGACTTGCTCGGTATGTTGCAGCGGGTGTTAAGGAATGCCTCCCCGCAATTCTTTTCGGTGTGCATCATATCGATATTATGGGGAAGTTCAAGGTCCTTGTAATACTCGAGCTCGTTATGCACTGCTATGTGAGTCCAGTTGTGCGTTTTACCATATCCCTCAAATTGGTGGCCGGGTTCCTTACTAGGCTGGAGAGCACGTAGCTCACCATCAACAGTTGCACCATCGAACTTTGGTATTTCTTTATGTTCAAGCACAACTACGCCTTTCGTGAAGTTCTTCTTGTCAGATCTGAACCGATGCCCTGGACTGAGGAACTTGCGGTGTTTGTCAAAGGCAACATATTTGTGTCCAGCTTTTAGGTGCTCGAATTCTAGTTCGTGCACGCACACTTGGGCATGGAAACTTACCAGCTGTACTATGCCCACGGAATAGGGCGTACCCGGGTAGGTCATGCATCGAATAGTGGAACCAAACTTTCATGATGAAGTTTCTCTTTGAGGCTCGGTCGTATGTCAATGTACCGTGATGCCACGAGTGGTGCAAATCATCCACAAGTGGTTGCATTAAGACACTCAATTTCTTCCCTGGATATTCAGGCCCCGGAAGGATCATCGACAAGAATATGTTCTTCCTTTGCATTACGACTCCGGGAGGGAGATTGAGCGGAATAACAAACACGGGCCAGCAGCTGTACGCGGCGATCGACATACCATATGGGTTGAATCCATCGGTTGCTATCGCAATTCTAACATTCCGAGCCTCACTTGCCTCATTTGGGTGCTTTTCATCGAAGTGCTTCCATGATTGACCATCGGATGGATGTACCATGGGTACCCGTTTCTTCTCGTCCTGCAATCTTATCCCGGTCTTATGCCATGTCATCCGCTGGCGGTCTCCTCGAACATGTAAAGCCGCTGGATTCTTTTGATGAATGGGAGATAACGAAGAATCTTTATGGCTACTTTTGTCCGCCTCTTCCGACCATTGCCTACATCTACCTCATGATACCTAGAGTGACCACACTTGGCACGAGTACTTGTCATCCGCATAGTCTTTCCAAAACAAAAGGCAAAGTTTTGGACAGACATCATATGTTACATAATCCATTTTCAATGCTTTCAAGATTTTCTTCGTTTCGTACATGGTCTTGGGCAAGCAATGACCTTCGAGCAACATGTTACCTACCGTGTTCGAGTCTTTTCAAAGGATGCTCGAGTACTCTCAAACATGCACTTGTCGGCTAGCAACTCGCGTGATGCCATCAAGTTGAGACATTTTTGCACCCGGGTATAGAGGCCTCCTAGCTGAGGCCATCATATCAATGAAGGCCCTCGCGGTTGGCTCAGGTTCCTCCTCTGGAAGTTCCTCCGGTTGTGGCGGTCCCTCCGGTTCAGGCGGTTCCTCCGGTTCAGACTGTTCGTCCCATGGTAACTCTGGCATGTCAGCATCCCGAAGATCATCTAGCAAGTTTAAGATGCCATCGTTCTCATTGCCATCGATCCGCTGCCGCATCACCTCACCTCTATCACGTTCGTGCCGAGAAAAGTCGACCGGCGGGTCGTAGTCACGCATATACCCATTCCACCAAAGGTGTTTAGTCATCTCTAGAATATCCTTAGGATGACGCCTCCTGCAGTACACTCGCAAGGGCAACGGGGACGAACGACCCCCTTCGAACCACGAGCTAACTCCTTCACTAACAAATCGGTCTTCCATTTCCATTCATCCGTTACTTGAGTCGAACTAACACGGCCACTTGTACATCCACTCATTATCAGCCATCCTGCTTTATTGCGTGACAAACAACAAATAGTAGCATGAAATTGAATGCATCATATTTTTATTTTTCTACCGGCGAAAACGCGTGCATCAACCTACATCTCTACTAGGTGGGCTCCTAGCAGCCCCGGACCCGTAGTTGGGTACGTTCTCCACGTTCGCTCGGGTGCGAGACAGGAGCTCGGCAGCACCTCCCGCTGCTCTCCCGATACACGTCTCGGCAAAAGCCGAGAGGATGTGCATCCGGAGAACAACAGGGAGGCGCCGACGAAATCCTGTCTCGCACCCGAGCAACGTGGAAAACGTACCCAACTACGGGTCCAGCGACTGTCCGTAAATGCCACAAGCGTTACGGTTCAAAATATGCTGACCACTAATGCATATTTATCCGCGTAACGCTTGCGGACGGGAATTGACACCTAGGTTACACGACTTGACGGAGAAATTAAATCTAGTGACATAAAAAATGCGGAGGGGGAGTCGGCAATTCAGCTCACCCTCGGCTGTAGAGGAAGTAGTCGAACAACCGGCGATGTCGACGGCCGTAGAGATGCGCCGCAAGATCTGGGATCGTCACGCGGGATGCTCACTACGGGACCTAGTTAGAATAATAAAAATTTGTCAATGCAAATTCATCAATTGATAAAACAAATGCATTTCTACAAAATTCTAATTTATTTCATTTCAATTTCCATTTTAAATATCATTTCAATTTCAATTTACATTATTCATGTTTCTTTCAAATTATTTCCTATTTCTATTCCATTTCAATATTTTGCCAATTCCTATACCTTTTCCATTTATATTTCACATATACTAGCAAAATCAGTCTCCCATCCGGTCTTGTTCTAGCGTGGTCCTATCCTTAAACGGTGAATCAATCATCAGTCGATTAGCTAGTACTCACGCAGGCACGCGGAAGCTGATTTGATCACGCAGGCACACCCATATATAATCGGTGATGGACTCTAGCTCTACTCTGGCACATACGCGAAACCAAAACGCACACGACATCATATCGGCATATCCTCTTTGGTTCGGATTATTATCGCTAACACAAACACGTTGTTAGTCCTGGTCCATGTTGCCGTGTAAACAACGGACATACCACTTCTTTTTCTGGTAAGACCTACCATCACCAACCATCACGTCCTATTTTAATTTAATAGTAAAGATACGTATTTGCCTTTTCTCTTCCATTTTAATTTCATTAATATACCTAGCTAATTCCTACTACTAAAAAGCTAAAAAAAGAAACAAAATGTAAGAAGAGCCTTACCATGGCCGGCCGTTGAGGGGGCAGCGGCTGCTGCGGGCGAGGGGCCGGTGAGGCGGCAGGGGGCTGGGGCTTCTGCGGGCTGCTGCGGCGGCGAGATGCTGCGGGGAGGCGCGGCGGCGGGGGGACGGGCTAGGCTCTGCGGGGAGGCGCGGCGGCGGGGCGGGGCGCGGGCTGGCCGGGAAATGGCGCGGCGGCGGGGGCGGGGCCGGGTTGCTGCGGGGATGGCGCGGCGGCGGGTGGCGGCAGAGCAGCTCGGCGGGATCTAGAGCGGTGGCGGCGGAGCAGCTCGGCGGGGGTGGCGGCGGCGGCGGGTGGCGGTGGGTGGCGGCGGCGGTTGAGAGGTAAGGCGCGGGGGCTCGATCTGTGTGTGGATGTGGCGTGCGTTGTGTGGGTCTGACCATTATGGTCGACCCACCTGTGCCGACGGCTAGGTTGTGCCGACGGTGACCGTCGGCACAGGTAGTTTTTTTATTTTTTTATTTTTTATTTTTTTTATTTTTTCTATTTTTTTATTTTCCTTTTTATTTTTTAAAATAAATATTGTCACTATTTACTACAAAAAATAAGAATAGAATAGATCATCTCAAATCATAACCCTAACCCTAATTGGACAGTCCCGACACTCTGCGTACATATCCACGGACCACCACGCCGTGCACCTGCCGACCCTCCGCTCCATCCAGCATCTGCGGCGGTGGACACACACAAGTTTTGGGGCCATTCCCTAGATCCGATGCTCGATTTCTGAAGAAACCCTAGTTCTGTTGACCGCGCCGTCTACCCCTTTGACTGCATCCCATCGGGGGTGCCCCGGTGGGCGTGTGCCTCCATTTGAGCTTGGTTAGGTCATAGGTACATGTGGAAACAAGGATCATCCCATATGATCACAAGGTTCTCTCCGGTTCACCTCCGAGGAGTTCCCCCTATACATGCAGAATCTGCCTAAGTGTAGGAACCCCCTGTCCGAGAAGCCGGACACACCCGGGGGGGTAGCATTGGATGTAGAACCATCACAAATCACTTATGTGCATGCCATGTGGACACACACAAGTTTTGGGGCCATTCCCTAGATCCGATGCTCGATTTCGGAGAAACCCTAGTTCGTTGACCGCGCCGTCTACCCCTTTGATCGCATCCCATCGGGGTGCCCCGGTGGGCGTGTGCCTCCATTTGAGCTTGGTTAGGTCATAGGTACATGTGGAAACAAGGATCATCCCATATGATCACAAGGTTCTCTCCGGTTCACCTCCGAGGGAGTTCCCCCTATACATGCGAGAATCCGCCTAAGTGTAGGAACCCCCGTCCGAGAAGCCGGACACACCCGGGGGGTAGCATTGGATGTAGAACCATCACAAATCACTTATGTGCATGCCATGTGGACACACACAAGTTTTGGGGCCATTCCCTAGATCCGATGCTCGATTTACGAAGAAACCCTAGTTACGTTGACCGCGCCGTCTACCCCTTTGATCGCATCCCATCGGGGTGCCCCGGTGGGCGTGTGCCTCCATTTGAGCTTGGTTAGGTCATAGGTACATGTGGAAACAAGGATCATCCCATATGATCACAAGGTTCTCTCCGGTTCACCTCCGAGGGAGTTCCCCCCTATACATGCAGAATCTGCCTAAGTGTAGGAACCCCCTGTCCGAGAAGCCGGACACACCGGGGGGGGTAGCATTGGATGTAGAACCATCACAAATCACTTATGTGCATGCCATGTGGACACACACAAGTTTTGGGGCCATTCCCTAGATCCGATGCTCGATTTACGAAGAAACCCTAGTTCCGTTGACCGCGCCGTCTACCCCTTTGATCGCATCCCATCGGGGTCCCCGGTGGGCGTGTGCCTCCATTTGAGCTTGGTTAGGTCATAGGTACATGTGGAAACAAGGATCATCCCATATGATCACAAGGTTCTCTCCGGTTCACCTCCGAGGGAGTTCCCCCTATACATGCGAACTACGCCTAAGTGTAGGAACCCCCTGTCCGAGAAGCCGGACACACCCGGGGGGTAGCATTGGATGTAGAACCATCACAAATCACTTATGTGCATGCCATGTGGACACACACAAGTTTTGGGGCCATTCCCTAGATCCGATGCTCGATTTCTGAAGAAACCCTAGTTACGTTGACCGCGCCGTCTACCCCTTTGACCGCATCCCATCGGGGGTCCCCGGTGGGCGTGTGCCTCCATTTGAGCTTGGTTAGGTCATAGGTACATGTGGAAACAAGGATCATCCCATATGATCACAAGGTTCTCTCCGGTTCACCTCCGAGGAGTTCCCCCTATACATGCGGAATCCGCCTAAGTGTAGGAACCCCTGTCCGAGAAGCCGGACACACCCGGGGGTAGCATTGGATGTAGAACCATCACAAATCACTTATGTGCATGCCATGTGGACACACACAAGTTTTGGGGCCATTCCCTAGATCCGATGCTCGATTTCCGAAGAAACCCTAGTTACGTTGACCGCGCTCGTCTACCCCTTTGATCGCATCCCATCGGGGTCCCCGGTGGGCGTGTGCCTCCATTTGAGCTTGGTTAGGTCATAGGTACATGTGTAAACAAGGATCATCCCATATGATCACAAGGTTCTCTCCGGTTCACCTCCGAGGGAGTTCCCACCTATACATGCGAGAATCCGCCTAAGTGTAGGAACCCCCGTCCGAGAAGCCGGACACACCGGGGGTAGCATTGGATGTAGAACCATCACAAATCACTTATGTGCATTCCATGTGGACACACACAAGTTTTGGGGCCATTCCTAGATCCGATGCTCGATTTCCGAAGAAACCCTGGCTACGTTGACCGCGCCGTCTACCCCTTTGATCGCATCCCATCGGGGTGCCCCGGTGGGCGTGTGCCTCCATTTGAGCTTGGTTAGGTCATAGGTACATGTGGAAACAAGGATCATCCCATATGATCACAAGGTTCTCTCCGGTTCACCTCCGAGGGAGTTCCCCCTATACATGCGGAATGCGCCTAAGTGTAGGAACCCCCGTCCGAGAAGCGGACACACCCGGGGGGTAGCATTGGATGTAGAACCATCACAAATCACTTATGTGCATGCCATGTGGACACACACAAGTTTTGGGGCCATTCCCTAGATCCGATGCTCGATTTTCGAAGAAACCCTAGTTACGTTGACCGCGCCGTCTACCCCTTTGATCGCATCCCATCGGGGGTCCCCGGTGGGCGTGTGCCTCCATTTGAGCTTGGTTAGGTCATAGGTACATGTGGAAACAAGGATCATCCCATATGATCACAAGGTTCTCTCCGGTTCACCTCCGAGGGAGTTCCCCCTATACATGCGGGACTCGCCTAAGTGTAGGAACCCCTCGTCCGAGAAGCCGGACACACCCGGGGGGTAGCATTGGATGTAGAACCATCACAAATCACTTATGTGCATGCCATGTGGACACACACAAGTTTTGGGGCCATTCCCTAGATCCGATGCTCGATTTCTGAAGAAACCCTAGTTCTGTTGACCGCGCCGTCTACCCCTTTGACTGCATCCCATCGGGGTGCCCCGGTGGGCGTGTGCCTCCATTTGAGCTTGGTTAGGTCATAGGTACATGTGGAAACAAGGATCATCCCATATGATCACAAGGTTCTCTCCGGTTCACCTCCGAGGGAGTTCCCCCTATACATGCGGGAATCCGCCTAAGTGTAGGAACCCCCTGTCCGAGAAGCCGGGACACACCCGGGGGGTAGCATTGGATGTAGAACCATCACAAATCACTTATGTGCATGCCATGTGGACACACACAAGTTTTGGGGCCATTCCCTAGATCCGATGCTCGATTTCGAAGAAAACCCTAGTTACGTTGACCGCGCCGTCTACCCCTTTGATCGCATCCCATCGGGGTGCCCCGGTGGGCGTGTGCCTCCATTTGAGCTTGGTTAGGTCATAGGTACATGTGGAAACAAGGATCATCCCATATGATCACAAGGTTCTCTCCGGTTCACCTCGAGGAGTTCCCCTATACATGCGGAATCCGCCTAAGTGTAGGAACCCCCTGTCCGAGAAGCCGGACACACCCGGGGGGTAGCATTGGATGTAGAACCATCACAAATCACTTATGTGCATGCCATGTGGACACACACAAGTTTTGGGGCCATTCCCTAGATCCGATGCTCGATTTCGAAGAAACCCTAGTTACGTTGACCGCGCCAGTCTACCCCTTTGACTCGCATCCCATCGGGGTCCCCGGTGGGCGTGTGCCTCCATTTGAGCTTGGTTAGGTCATAGGTACATGTGGAAACAAGGATCATCCCATATGATCACAAGGTTCTCTCCGGTTCACCTCGAGGGAGTTCCCACTATACATGCGGAATGCGCCTAAGTGTAGGAACCCCCGTCCGAGAAGCCGGACACACCGGGGGGTAGCATTGGATGTAGAACCATCACAAATCACTTATGTGCATGCCATGTGGACACACACAAGTTTTGGGGCCATTCCCTAGATCCGATGCTCGATTTACGAAGAAACCCTAGTTACGTTGACCGCGCCAGTCTACCCCTTTGATCGCATCCCATCGGGGGTGCCCCGGTGGGCGTGTGCCTCCATTTGAGCTTGGTTAGGTCATAGGTACATGTGGAAACAAGGATCATCCCATATGATCACAAGGTTCTCTCCGGTTCACCTCAGGGAGTTCCCTCTATACATGCGGAATCCGCCTAAGTGTAGGAACCCCCTGTCCGAGAAGCCGGACACACCGGGGGGGTAGCATTGGATGTAGAACCATCACAAATCACTTATGTGCATGCCATGTGGACACACACAAGTTTTGGGGCCATTCCCTAGATCCGATGCTCGATTTACGAAGAAACCCTAGTTCGTTGACCGCGCGCGTCTACCCCTTTGATCGCATCCCATCGGGGGTCCCCGGTGGGCGTGTGCCTCCATTTGAGCTTGGTTAGGTCATAGGTACATGTGGAAACAAGGATCATCCCATATGATCACAAGGTTCTCTCCGGTTCACCTCAGGGAGTTCCCCTATACATGCGAGACTCGCCTAAGTGTAGGAACCCCCTGTCCGAGAAGCGGACACACCCGGGGGGTAGCATTGGATGTAGAACCATCACAAATCACTTATGTGCATGCCATGTGGACACACCCAAGTTTTGGGGCCATTCCCTAGATCCGATGCTCGATTTCTGAAGAAACCCTAGTTCTGTTGACCGCGCCGTCTACCCCTTTGACTGCATCCCATCGGGGGTGCCCCGGTGGGCGTGTGCCTCCATTTGAGCTTGGTTAGGTCATAGGTACATGTGGAAACAAGGATCATCCCATATGATCACAAGGTTCTCTCCGGTTCACCTCCGAGGGAGTTCCCTATACATGCGAGAATCCGCCTAAGTGTAGGAACCCCCTGTCCGAGAAGCCGGACACACCCGGGGGTAGCATTGGATGTAGAACCATCACAAATCACTTATGTGCATGCCATGTGGACACACACAAGTTTTGGGGCCATTCCCTAGATCCGATGCTCGATTTCTGAAGAAACCCTAGTTCTGTTGACCGCGCCGTCTACCCCTTTGACTGCATCCCATCGGGGGTGCCCCGGTGGGCGTGTGCCTCCATTTGAGCTTGGTTAGGTCATAGGTACATGTGGAAACAAGGATCATCCCATATGATCACAAGGTTCTCTCCGGTTCACCTCCGAGGGAGTTCCCCCTATACATGCGGGAATCTGCCTAAGTGTAGGAACCCCTGTCCGAGAAGCCGGACACACCCGGGGGGTAGCATTGGATGTAGAACCATCACAAATCACTTATGTGCATGCCATGTGGACACACACAAGTTTTGGGGCCATTCCCTAGATCCGATGCTCGATTTACGAAGAAACCCTAGTTACGTTGACCGCGCCGTCTACCCCTTTGATCGCATCCCATCGGGGGTCCCCCGGTGGGCGTGTGCCTCCATTTGAGCTTGGTTAGGTCATAGGTACATGTGGAAACAAGGATCATCCCATATGATCACAAGGTTCTCTCCGGTTCACCTCAGGGAGTTCCCCCTATACATGCGGGAATCTGCCTAAGTGTAGGAACCCCCTGTCCGAGAAGCCGGACACACCCGGGGGGTAGCATTGGATGTAGAACCATCACAAATCACTTATGTGCATGCCATGTGGACACACACAAGTTTTGGGGCCATTCCCTAGATCCGATGCTCGATTTCGAAGAAACCCTAGTTACGTTGACCGCGCCGTCTACCCCTTTGATCGCATCCCATCGGGGGTCCCCCGGTGGGCGTGTGCCTCCATTTGAGCTTGGTTAGGTCATAGGTACATGTGGAAACCCTTTCCCGCTCTTTTTTCCCGCCCACCCTTTCCCGCTCCTTCTCTCCCGCCTTTTTTTCCTGCCCACCCTTTCACGCTGCTTCTCTCCCGCCCTTTTTTCCCGCCCACCCTTTCCCGCTCCTTCTCTCCCGCCTTTTTTTTTCCTCCATGATTTCCCGCCAAGTTTTCCCGCCCACCCTTTCCCGCCCATTCCCTCCCGCCAAGTTCTCCCGCCGTTTCGGCCCCTTGCCGGCCTATATATAGCCATGTCTTCTCCACTAACGAGCACCGACAACATTTCTCCCTTCATCGCTTCTCTCATCCAATAGAACCACAAAATCCTCTAAGCTGCCGCCGAGATGGCTCCTCGTCGCCGTAGCAACACGGGCTTCATCGGCGTTCGCCTGCGGCCTGCGGGACATTTCGCGGGCCGAAATCACCGCCGGTGGTACGCGTGTGTGGCTCGGCACCTTCTACACGAAGGAGGCTGCTGCCCGCGCATACGACGTTGCGGCTTGGAGGTTTGGCCGGCCGCGCCACGAAATGAATTTCCCGGAGGTCGGGTCTCGACGGAAGCTCGAGTCTCTCTGCGAGCCGCTACTTCGCTCCACGGGGTGAAGCGCGGCGGTACGGGGCTGGCCGGCGGCGGATTGATACCACCGAGGCGGACGAGCAGTTCATGGCACGGTGGCGCGAGACCATCCCGGAGACGTCGAGGCAACGCGCGCATTCCGGAAGGAGAAGCGGACGTACGGAGAGAGAGGAGGGCGGGAAAGCGGCGAGGAAGGCCGAGGTTGAAGCAGAGTACGCCAAAGGAGAGGCGTCGACATGGGGGAGAATGATGAACGGTGGTCGTGGAACCTCACAACCACCGCTTCAGAGGACACCCCCAGCGAGGATGAAGATTTCGACTTCTCTGATTAATATGTGTGTGTGTCGAGTCCGTGTGTCTAGCGGGTCATGTGTCGACCCAGTGTTAAGTGATTTGTTCGTGTGTGGGTGTAGTTCTTGGGTCTAGTTCTTTAAGTGTTTTGGTTCCTGTGTGTGGGTGTAGTTTCTTTAAGTGTTTTGGTTCCTGTGTGTGGGTGCAGTTCTTTAACTGTTTCGGTTCGTGTGTGGGTCTAGTTCTGTAAGCGCTTTGGTATGTGTGTGAGTCTATTTATTTAAGTGTTTTGTATCGGGTCTTAAGTTCTTAAGTATATCACTTTTGTGTCCTTATACCGCCCTTATACATATATAGGTTTCCCGCAAAGGGGTTCGCCAAACTAGCAGTAAGAAAGAAATAAACAAATAAAAATGATTGGGATTATCAATTATATGTAGTAAAAAATGTTAAATAAAAAATGTTAAATAAAAAATGTTAAATAAAAAATGTTAAATAAAAATGATGGGCTGTGCCGACGGCCGAGGTTGTGCCGTGGGCCACCGTCGGCACAGTAGAAGAAGGGACCCAGTTGTCAGGTACTGGGCCGACGGCCGAGGTTGCGCCGTGGGCCACCGTCGGCACAGCATAGACGGCGCCGTGACAGCGTAACGGCTCGGCCCACCTACCAGCGCCTGTGCCGACGGGTGAATCTGTGCCGACGGTGACCTTCGGGCGCTCTATTTTTGTGGCGACGGCCATGGTTGCGCCGACGGTGACCGTCGGTGTAGCATGCAGTGTGCCGACGGCCGGCCTATGCCGACGGTCAACTCCGTCGCCGGTCGACGAGGGCTTCTGTGCCGACGGCCCCGACATTTGGCCGTCGGCACATCGCTTGGCCGTCGGCACATGCCGGCTCTCCCGTAGTGGCGGAGGGCGGGTGGCGTCTGTGTGTGTTCGCAGCGCCACGGTGCTGTTCTTGTAATTTGACACTCTCTTCCCTTCTATAAAGATAAGACACGTTTTGCGCGTGCTCTCGAAAAAAGAAAAAAAAAGTCGCTACGATTCACCAGCATCAGTATATGTTTACAACAGAAAAGGAAGAAAAACTATGCTACATGCTACTAGGCAATGTGGGCTAGATAAAACTTCCTTGACAAGAACTTGTATCGATATTGCAAAGACATGATAAGAAATGGCACCATTCCTACGAGCGCCAAATACTCAGTAGATCAGATGGAGGATCATCTAGATTAAATAACAGCCCCTCGGACAGGTTAATTTCTGTGGCCAGCCCCAAAGTGAAATCGTCCTACTTGTTGATCGTTGAAAGCGTACTCGACTCTGAGAAGCCCCAGCGGTGAGTTCATGCGGATGCCAACACCATACCCGTAACCACTTCCTGGATTCCCATGGGCTCCTGCTGGGTTCCCTGAATAAAGAAGAAACCATGCGAGATTGTGGAACTGAGAATATAGTTTAGTGGAAAGCTGTGCCAGTACATATGCATAAAAAGTGTACCCATATCAGGCCAGTTTCGCCAGCCGCAAAATCTTATTAATTAACTACCTAAAATAAGAGGCAAAAGCTAATAGTACAACAGGGTAGCTTTCCTCATTTAGAACCTGAATTGGATACTTTTCTTCAAACCCAAAACAAGGTTTAAAGGATTTGAGTACATGTACAGAACTAGCCCTTCTTAGGACCAAAGACCAGATATGGGCTACAAATATATCAAAAGCAAAACGCCAGTACAGCATGACTTACCAGGAACATTTAGACCAGAGCCAAGATCACTACCATAGTCACCGAAGATGACACCTTCAAAGGGACCAAACTACACAGAGAATAAAAACAGCGAGTAATCAAAGCAACGGTTTAGAAGGCTGATTTTTCATGTTACTGCAAACACGATGTGTATCAGAGCAGCACAGGAACTAGCCATTGCCATGCCTTTTTTTTTTTGACAACTTAAACAAACATCAGAAGCTGTCATTGCAGGTAGCAATCATCAATAGTACTTGATTGCAGCTGTACTAATTTTTTAGCCATGAAATCGTGTATGAGTGTATGACAAGTAACAAAATCATTCGATCGTTCACACAAGTACATAAATCGGTAAAAATAGTTCGTCACTTAAACAAACATCAGAAGCTGAAGAAAACCATGATAGATTAACATTTTATGGTTGGCAAAGTAAACAATCCTAAGAAAGGAGAACTGAAAACCAGGCGTCTTTTGAGGGTTATGGGATAATTTCTGGATAGCGACTTGTGGGTAGCAAAGTAACTGTACAGACAAAGGAGAACTGGATGTTAAGGAGTATAAGTATTGGTCTAGGTCTCTAGGAGTCCGTATTTGTCTAGGTTTACTATCCTTGTATCTCAAGTCAGATGTCAGGCATCTTATCGGGGGTTATGGAATAATAATTTCCCTTAAGATAATTCTTCAAATACTCTTCTACGTGTGGCTAAGAAAGGCCACACATGCACACATGCACACATGTACCAGGTTTCCCATGTACGTGATGCAATTGATCTGTGTCCAACATGGGTTTGAGATGTTACACTGATCTGACATGGACGAACTGAACCATGTGTCAGGTGGGGTCGTTTGTCCTAAACAAAATAAAAAGCACAACTCTACCATATTTCAATGGTACTACATACAACAAAGATACGGTAAAAAAATTCGTAACCTCTGTATTGGCTTGTTTCCTTCACCTGTCTAACTATATTCTTAAATACATGCAACCCATCCAAAAGAAAACATCATCTTAAAAATTATCATAATAAAATCAAATACTACAATTTTAGTTTCTTATGTGTATATTGATGTTGCCGATTATGCATTTATGAGAAAATAGGCTCTGTCTGTATTTTATCTTATGTTCTTTTGATAAAAACAAACAACTCAATAATACGGGAAAAGAGGCAAGACCTACCAAGCGGCAAGAAACTTCTCCACTGCCAACTGCATATGAGCGGCCAGTACCGATAGCACCTTCTTCATATCCTCTTACACTGTTTGTCCCACCAACTGAAAATGCTTCATGAGGGGAAAAGTTTCCCTCCACGTGACCGCCAGAAGCGCTAGATCACAGAATAAGTGTTACAGAAAGTAACATACCAACAAAACGTAAGTCCACTGCTATGTAAAACCTCCAGGCAACACATATTTTCATTATAAGTCCATCAATGGCACGATGTGCACTTAAACATACCTTAGCATAAGTCGGGCAGGACCAATTTCATAACCCTGCTTCAAGTGTGCTGTCACTCTGTTGAATCTAAGCCATTGTGGAAGAATGGGCAGACCTTGTTCGGCATTAAAAACAAACTGGAAGCAGTAACAATGGGAGGATATAACCAGCTTTCACAATTAAAAAAATTAGAAAGCACTAGAATGGTGTATGATTAATAGTAACCATTGTAGAGCTATGATCTCCAGAGTCTCTGTAGACACCTCCAAGCTTAGCCAGTAATGTGCAGTCATAAGGATCTCCGCTGCATTGTCATGACAGGATTATCAGATTTCAAATAGTAACTTAATCTGACAATTATACTCACGGTGTACCCAATTGTGTATACACATCTGGTGCAAACTAAAGTTGAACGAGACATCAAGATTTGAGACCTGACAGTTAACTGGTTGTTATTGACATCTCCAATCACAGGGTTGCCTTCTTTATCACGAGCACCAGCATGCTGCATAAAGTGTCAATAAAACACAATTACGCTATTTTTCGTAAAGGAGAAGTAAGCAAGTGAACAGTAATGCATCTTTATCCATTTTAATCAACAAGGTACTAAGTACTAACAAGTAACAACATCGCAGATTCCAATGAGCACATGACCATGTCTACTTTGGACTTCTGCTGACAGGCCTACTGGCAGTGGGGGGAAAGCAAATTGCTTAACAAACAATATGACTCACGTGTTTACCTGAAATATGAATCCAAATGTACCACTCCATTTAGGCCTTAATGGTCGACTATATTCGATGCCAGCAGTTACCCGTTCTATTGTAATAGGCCCATGATCTGGATGGTCCCCACCATGGATAAGTGTTCCAGGAGTTGAAGAATTCTGGAAAAGAAAAGAATTATAAGAGCATGCACATGATTCTCAGCTGATGGGAATGATGGAACAGTGAAGATGATATCATATTAAAGGTACATACCTGAACCATGACAGTTCTGGACGTCCTCTTATTGTCACCGTCAATCCAAGGGTCAGTGTAGCTTAAATGACAAAGCGAATCTATTTGGCCCCCCCTTAGTAAGAGATTCAACTTCTTGTTCCTCCCAAAAACATTACAATGAGAATATCCCAAGCTGTTTAGAAACTCCAGTATGAGAAAAAAAAGTACATGTAGAATTTCTGTTGATACGGGCGGGTAAGATGAACTAAGAAGTTTAAAATCAAATGTTTAAAAATGCCAGTTCATAAAGGCCTGCTTAGGCTTTGGAGGGTCATCTTAACTTAGGGGCTCCAATACAACGGTGGGGCTTGAGAATACCTCCTGCCATAAGAATGAGCCCCTTTCTAACTCATACTCTCTCCGTTCCAATGAATAAGCCATATAAATTTAGTCAAAAGTCAACATCCTCTAAGTTTGACCAATGTTCTTGGAAAAAATATGTATATCTACGATACCAGATCAATATTAGTAGATTCACCGTAAAATATGTTTTTATAATATATATGTTTCATGTTGTAGATGTTCATATTTTCTTCTTTATATTTGGTCAAACTTAGTACGGAGTATTTTTTTTACTTTTGACTAAATTTATAAACCTTATTCATCGGAACGGAGGTAGTACATTTTAAGCCCATACTTAATTCGCCATAGCTTATAGCTCAGATTGCTTCTTGGAATTGTTATTTCAGAAAGGCTCAAACCCAACTGGAGTTTAAAAAACATGATCTCAAAAACATTACTACGACAGTATCACATAACGTAACAAGCTATTCCCTCCGATCCATAATAAGTGTCGTGTGGCACTTATTATGGATCAGAAGTACTAGATTCCTTTCCAGAGAAAATAAGATAGTAATGACTCTGAAAGAACCTACTAACCCGCCAAGAAGTCGAGAAAGAAGCCCATTTGTTGTCCTGCAGAAAAACACTGTCATTATGGTAACAATATATGTTAAACTCAAAATTCAAATGTAATTCACATATAGGCTACATGCAATATTCCAAATCCAGTAAATAATAAGTAATAACCCACGTCAGCACCTTACAGGCTAAGGAACACATTTTATGAAAGCATACAAATTCACTAAATTGGTTCAGTGACCAAGCAGTACTACTTGACTATTTGTACTAACCGACTCGAAATGCCAACGTCACGAAGGATCTCACCAGCAGTGGATTCAACAAGATTCATTACAAGATCAACTTTATTAGAATCTGCACAAGATCATAAATAACACTGGTACTTGAGAAAGAAGGCTTGTTTAAAAAAATGGGAGCTAGATAAATTAGCTTCACCTCCGACAGGCTGCAGAGTTATTGTAACATCCTCCATAATTCCCATAGAGAGTACTCTTTCAACATCCCTTTTCACCTGTGCTCTATTGTAAACCTATTTTCATCATTAGAAGTTAAAACAGATAAGATGTCCATCACAGCAACAAGGCTACAGGACAGTAGTTTCACATTGGCATCAATGATCAATCCAAGTTTACGTACACAAAAAACTATACAAGCATGATCCAAACACACTTGTAGACATCCGCGGTGACAATAGTACTTGTGGTTTTGGTTATAGCATTTGCATCAGAACTTCCATACAACAGAAAATCAATGCTTTACCACACATGATAGTGCGAAGTGTGAAATAAGAATGGTTCATAAAATCATGTACTGCAAAATCGTGCACCCAGGACAATCTATACACACAGTTATAAATACCATTAATAATCCCCAAAAGGAGATTAAACACAAATACGGCAAGGAAGCTTCTAAAAATGTACTGACCTGACCCTTCTTGGTGGTAAGTTGCCGTAGTATGGTATCTAGTTGTGTCTTCCCAATAGTTGGTTCACCACTAGTTAACAGGGAAATGGAAAGACAAAGAAGATAAAAATGATCAGAATATTACATGGCTATAGAAACAATATTCAGTGAAGAGAACCTCACTAAGTCAAGCTAGGATTCTCACGTTCTTCTATCCAGAAAGCGAAAATTTATATCATTAACCTCGGCTTCAGAAACTTGTAACCTCAGAATTCCTCCAGAAAGGATCTCAGCAGACGAAACCTGAGACCAAATCAAGCGCTAAAGTATATTTGACTAGTTAAAGCTATAAACATTGTTGCGTTTGACGACCTAAAACGGTAGATGCCTAATACTTTGGCATACTCAACTAACAGGAGAGCAATTACGGCAAATTCATATTTTCTTATCACTACTTATGGGCGTGAGCTCAAAGTATACAAGCAGAGATTCACATACAAAAAGGGGAACCTCTAGTCACTTTTTGTTTTCGCGTACACAGAAGTCTTTACTCTTTACACAAGAGCAATAGATAACTTGATACATATCATATTTCTAGTTCTGTTACAATTGAGAACATGTAGCATCAAAAGCAACAAAGCAAAGCTTGGGAATGAAGTTCTATATCCATATCTGGAACCAGGCAGTAAGTAACAACACAGCAAAATAGAATACTATGTTGTATGCCCTACCAATTTGATACTCTTTAGACTGATATGTAAGCAATGGCAAGTGCATTACAAAAGCAGAAGATTAACAACTCAAGTCCAGTGGTATGTTCACTTGTTCCTTAGCACAAGGGCAGAAGATGCCTGTTGTCTGGCAATGTTCTCAAACAATTTGCAATACAGCACCAAATAGCAGAGACCACGAAATTAACAGACAAAGTAAGAACTTGAATTATGTTATTTGATTTTCCACCTACCATGCCAGTAAGACTGCGCTCCTGATACCATTCATTAATGGACTTAACCACTTGATATAAATGTCTTATGTTGATTATTTTCCCTGCATAATGTAAAACCAAACAGTAAATTATGTTTCAAGAACAAATCTAAATGGCATTGCTTACATCTCAGTCTCACCAGTATAAAAGTTGCCAGGGCATACTAATAAGAGTATACATAGATTACACGAGGAAATCAGTTCTATTTTGTCCTTTTTCTTTTTTCTTTTAGAGAAACAAAATAAAATTGAGGAACATGTAGGAGGAACGGCATGATCTATCTTAATCCATTTCTCTATAAAGAAATGATACAAAGATTATATCACAGAAGATCGGCCTTTATACCATATATTTATGTGGAGTGTGAAAAAAAGTTATTGGTTTTAAAATTTAACAAAATGAATAGCAATGACAATGTGACACACAGTAAAGACGTGCTTTATTTGCGGTGTCAGCTTTTCATTGGATTTTTCTCATATTTATACTGCATAGCTTAATCTAGTGATATCATAGTATGAAGAAAAGCTCAAAAAGTCAATAATTCTGGCCTCATTCTAGACCAACGTTACACACTCTTGATGAGTCCTAGCATTGTGCAAAGCAAATCAACCAAATGGAACATACTCTCAGTTAAGCAAATTTATGATGTCGGTAAACCTCATGTAACATAACAGACTCTTAAACACAAGAAGAACAAAAAAGACTACCATGGCGGTCACGAAATGAGTCAGTTAGGAACTTAGAAGGCAGCATCTTGGCACCCTCACAGACCAGCCCGTGGAATTCCTGGTTCGGCTCCACCTAAACAACACACAGAAAACCGAATTTCGCAACCTCAGCTCGAAAACTAAGCCATGGAAGATTGGAAGTGGATTGGGGAACAATCAAGAACCTGACCTCCAAGACAAGGCGAATGCCGTCACTGGTGTCGACAGCGACGGGCATGCAGGAGCGGAAGAGACCGCTCTCCACGACGCGGCGCACATCCTCCTGCACCTCCCGCGCCGTGAGCTCCGCGCTGGGGCGGCACGCGCGCAGCGCCGCCGCGGCAGCCTCCTCCAGCTCGGGCCGTTCCAGGGGAACCCCGTCCTTTCCGCGCACGGACACCTCGTTGATCAGCACCCGCTCCTCGCCCCCGCTACAGAAGCCATCCTTCTCGTGCCTCCGCGGCAAGGGCGCGGCCGCCTTCTCGGCCCAAGCGATTGGGAAGCTGGGAAATGACGCGGCGAGGCGGCGGGCCGCAGCGTCGATGGCGCGGCCGATGTGCGAGAAGGGGAGCGCGGCGGAGAGTATAGCGTGCGCCGGGGCAGGGGCAGGATCCGGGGAGGCGCTCGGGAGCTTGACGCCGGAGGAGACGAAGCG
This sequence comes from Lolium rigidum, assembly GCF_022539505.1. Taxonomy (NCBI): domain Eukaryota; kingdom Viridiplantae; phylum Streptophyta; class Magnoliopsida; order Poales; family Poaceae; genus Lolium; species Lolium rigidum. The sequence goes on along the minus strand of NC_061509.1, from coordinate 78,832,885 downwards.
GACTTCTCGACGGGACGCCATGGCGGCGGAGTTGGCTTGTCCATAGACCATCGGAAAAGAAGATGCTGATTTCCTCTTAAAACCTTGTTGAAGTTCAAATTTTGAACGTCTCACGTGGGAGAGCACTCGACGTACTTTTTTTTCGATAATCGATAATGGACGTTTTATTATTTAAAAATTTAACCATTACATCTACCCCTACATATTTAAGATGCACACAAGTGCATAAATCTATAAGTCCGAACAGAAATGAAAAAGTCACATTACAAGATAACATGTAAGAGCAACTACACCGCAAACCCTAAACCTCAAATACGTGTATGGAGGTCACCCCAAAAGAGATTTACGGGCTAAAAAAAATAACAGAATAGAAGCTGCAAACTAAACTGCATAATTTGAAACAAACATTCGCGTAGTTGTTCGGTACATTCAACAGAGAAAAGAGATGAATAGCGGAGCCTAGTGCTCCACTTTCTACGTTAATGGCGCCGTTGCGGCCGCTGACTACCAAAATATCGTGTCGCGGCGGCGGAGCAAGCTGCAACTCACTCGGAGTCGGAGGCCTCGATGTAAGCCATTCCGCCTTCTTGTCGGCGTCACGGCGGGTCTTGTCCTCCACGAGCTTGGTAACAGTGCCCAGGGCGGAGTCGGGGACGAAGTCGCTGGCCATCAGTGCGGGGGTGGTGTGCTCGAGCTTGGCAACGAGCATCGGGATTTGTGGTGACCTGGCATACCACTGCAGGGTGTAGTATGCAAGTCTGATATAACACCAATGAAACACCGTTCCACTAGTATTATATCGCTCAGAGTGGTACAACAGAAATATATGCGGGTCCAAGGCATGTCTATAGAATTACACACAGACTCTGTTACATAAGATCATCACAGCCTCCTACTTTACAATGAGGTAAAACTGCAAATAAACTCCAGAAGAATGACTCGTCGTCTAATCCTATCACAAACTCTACTTGTAGAGTATTTAACTAGCTATAGAGGCTATGAATAGATTCTAGCTAAATAGGAGCTAAGTTTAGGAAGCTAGTTCCCTTCTATTGCTAATCTAGGTTTTCTCCTTGTTGGATGTGGTGTTTGACTCCTCTGACAGGGTCCTGTCCCTTGAAGTAGTTGTTGACTCCTCGGTCTTCAAGTTGCACTGTAGATCCTCCTTCGATGCCTCCATATCTAAGCAGGGGATTTAAGAGTGGGATGAGTACGAGCGTACTCAACAAGTTCATTATAGGAAAGAGGTGTTTAATGCACTAGCTACAGCCATAGACCAGAAAGTCATAGGCAATGCAAGTTTTTGTAATCATTTCTTCAAAAGGTTGCTTTTATTCTGAAGAGCTATGTCCGTCAGCCTTCACCGGTTGACTAGAACTTCATGGAGTTCCTTTCCGGCAGCGTTCGCAGTTCCATATCCCGGAACAGGGAGTGACTGGTCACAGTTCGTTACACTCTGCAGAGGTGTGTTGCTTTACCCATAAGAGATCTTAACCTTGGTGCCAACCGGGCAATTGTTCGCGTCCACACTTCCTTTGGTGTGAGGCCCGGTATAAGGTCTAGCCAATCATGTTCCTCCGCTACCTCGAACACCCACCCTTTGTTGCAATCTCCGACCCTGGGTCCTCGCCGGTCCTCTTACACCAATTAAGGATGGACCCCGGCCACGACGTCAATTCAGGGCTCTACCATAAATTCCTTCGCCGGCAGTTGCAACCCATCATAGACCACATTACCGTGGGGACTTCAACGGGTTCCCCACCCTGCATCTTGTCTCTCGAGATCAAGTGCCTACGATAATACGCATCCGTTGATGAACGAGAGGTGGAAACACTTTTGACTACTCCGTCCCACTCCGGATCTTATGGTTAACACGGTTATTACGGCACAAGAATCACTGGACGACATTTGTTGTTTAATCCTAGATGGATATAAACCCTTGCAATGGAACCTCCACCATATCAATACAATCCATGGTTCCATTGCCCACTACTTAGTCATATTCATAGTTATGAAAATAGTGGTTTTGTCTTTTATGCAATAGTGATAAACATAGTACTTTGCAATTAATTTGGTAAAAATACTCAAATGACATGAGCAAGTGATGAACTTGCCTTTCTTGACTGCAAGATTATGCAGACAAGGTCTTCGATACGCAATAACTCCAAATTCTGAAATGGCATCATCGTCCGGTAAGGACGATGTTTAAAAGATTGGCAAGGATGCAATAATGCATAAGTATGAGATGCAATCGCTCTAAGCGTGACCTAACCCCGATGATTTAGGATTAGTGAGTTGTAGTGATTTGTTTAGGGTGTGTTGCACTTTTAGAGTGATTCACAAACAAGGTTCTTATTAAGGTTTGATTACTTGGTATTATAAACAGGTTATATAATACAGCATAGTAATCAATTGAGCACACAAGGAATGATAATTGGCATAACGTTAACATGTAAAGAACAGTTGTCCGTTTTAGTACTATATGGCATGGTTAATTATTACTTGTGATATTCTTCAAAAGGATAACTTTTGAAGAACATGTTCTTTAATAAAGAACAAGTATGACAGTTGAGTTTGTGGGGTTCTATGGTTTCCGATGGTTCCAATTGGTTTCTGGAGTAAGTATTAGATGGATCCCAACAATGTTGGATTCATCAATACATAGGGCTTGTAAGGTTGAGTTAAGCCTAGGCATCCTAAGCAATTGTTTATACATAGCTGCTATCAAGGTTGGTTCATCTTGCTGGTGATAGCTAGCTAGGGTTTATAGGTCCTTATAAGCAGGGTTGATGATGATTCTTTATTTACTTCAAAAGAATAACTTTTGAAGAACATATTGCTTAAGTAAGAAGAAGTATTACAATTAAGGTTGAGATTGTCTAGGTTTGCTATTGGATCACTAAGTAAGGAATAATTGGCTCCTAAATAGGATGGTTCATAATTATGAAGTACTTGTAGGGTTTAGTGAACTATGGTTATGTAATGCGAAACATTATGTATGATTGCTATTAGGATTCATCACAATGGTGTGATGCTAAGCCTGGTTAAGTAAGGTTGATAATTCTAAGGATAGGAACTAGGGTTGGTTCTATTTGATCATCTAGGTTTGATTAAGATGAACATATGGGATACTAATTTAGTAATGATAGGTTACTACATTTTATGTGGTCATGGCAAATATTTAGTTGCTACTATGGTTCTACGACTACTATTAAAATGACATGATCACATGTTAACTTGGGGTTTAGGTTTGGAAACCATTTAGGGTTCATATGAAGTAATGGAGCTAGGGTTCCTAGTGGCATTAGGGTTTTAGGAATCCATATAAAATTATGAACTAATATTCTATGTATAATGGACTAGGGTTTTCTAATCTACCATATAGTTCTTAAGATAATAACTTCATTATAAAGTTGAAGTTATTAATAACTTTGAAATAAAAATAATATTGAAATTGGCATTTTATTATTTTTATAGAATAAATAATTAAGGTAATTATTAATTAGGGTTTAAATCCTTCTGATAAGGATTTGTCAAATTAACAAATAAAGAAAATTAGTTTTTAATTTTTATTATTATTATTTATTTACTGGTTTTTATTTAATTTGGAAAGTTTTCCTAATTATTGAATTTTAATCGAATTTAGAATTAATAAATAAGGCTTAAATAACAAGTATTAAATAATTGAATGTTTATTAAAAATATAAATTTCATTTTATATTTTTATTGGATAGATTTTACTTTTATAAGCATTTTAATACCTTATGATTTTTTTAAACTTATATGAATTTTCTAGATTTATTTAAAGTTGCAGAGATTATTGGATTTGAAATACAACTAAATCTACTAAATGCACCCGTCTAGGTTTCCCACAGGGACACTGACCTGTGGGCCAGAGGTCCACGTCAGACGCCACATCGGCGTGGACTGGTCAAAATAAAAAACGTGGCCTGGGAGCTCTCTGCCGGCGGCCAGTCGACGACGACGGCGCTACGGGGTTCCCGCGGGGTTGTGTGGGTGCTCATAGGAATCGGGACAGCGAGGCGAACCTAACGGTGGTGGCGCCGCTCCGATTTGGTCACCGGAGCGTGCCCGGCGACGAGGTGCTGCGGCGGCGCTCACGGGCTAGCGTTGCGGCGGTGCTACGGCATGTAATCGAGCAGAGCGAGCTTGCCACGAGGTAGAGTGGCTCACCGCGGTTACGACGCGCGTGATGGCGAGGTTGATGGGGGTCTGGTTCGCCGGCTTTCATGGCGCCGGTCGCCGGAAAGCTGAGGTTGCTGACGGCGCTAGGAGACACTCGGGGTCGATTCCTCCCGCAGTCAGAGCAAGTCGAGGACGGTGGTCTCGATGGTGGTCACGGAAAGGTCTGGAAACGCCTCAATCGACGGTGATGGCTGATACGCACGAAGCACACGTCCGTTGGGAACCCCAAGTGGAAGGTATGATGCGTATAGAAGCAAGTTTCCCTCAGTATGAAACCAAGGTTATCAAACCAGTAGGAGCCAAGAAGCACGTGAAGGTTGTTGGTGGAGGAGTGTAGTGCGGCGCAACACCAGTGAAACCGGCGCCAACGTGGAACCTGCACAACACAATCAATATACTTTGCCCCAACGTAACAGTGAGGTTGTCAATCTCACCGGCTTGCTGAAAACAAAGGATTAAACGTATCGAGTGGAAGATGGTGTTTGTTTGCAAAGAACAGTAAAGAACAATGATTGCAGTAGATTGTATTCAGATGTAAAAGAATGGACCGGGGTCCACAGTTCACTAGTGGTGTCTCTCCAATAAGATAACTAGCATGTCTGGGTGAACAAATTACAGGTGGGCAATTGACAAATAAAGATTCAATACATATCAATGATGATTACTATGAGATTTAATCAGGGCATTACGACAAAGTACATAGACCGCTATCCAGCATGCATCTATGCCTAAATAATCCACCTTCGGGTTAGCATCCGCACCCCCTCCAGTATTAAGTTGTAAACAACAGATAATTGCATTAAGTATGGTGCGTAATGTAATTGATACGTCCAATTTGCATCACTATTTTGTATCATAATTTGCTGTTATTCATTGATATATTTCATATTGGGACACAATACTTATGTTATTTCATCTATTTTGCATGTTTCATCATTATTGGAGGATCAAGCACCGGAGCCGGGATTACTGCTGGAAAAAGCACCGTCAGAACGCAATATTTCGGAAGATCAACTGTGGAAGGAAATTACACGTAAATTCCTATTTTTCCAGATGACGGAGGGAGCCAGAAGGGGGAGAAGAGGGGAGCCAAGGTGGGCCCAGACCACAGGCCGGCGCGGCCCATGGCCTGGCCGCGCCACCCTGTGGTGTGGGGGCCCCACAGCCCCTTTCGCCTCCTTTTCTTCGCGTACTCCTTCGTCCCGAAAACCTAAGCCACAGAGGGAACCTCACGAAGAGTTACAGCCGCCTCTGCGGGGCGGAGAACACCAGAGAGAAAAGAGCTCTCCGGCGGGCAGGAATCCGCCGGGGAAATTCCCTCCCGGAGGGGGAAATCGACGCCATCGCCATCGTCATCGAGCTGGACATCATCTCCATCATCATCATCATCATCTCCACCATCTACACCGCCATCACCACCGCTGCACCTCGTCATCGCTGTAACAATTTGGGTTGGATCTTGATTGTTTGATAGGGGAAACTCTCCCGGCATTATTCTCTACTTGTTATTGATGCTATTGAGTGAAACCATTGAACCAAAGTTTATGTTCAGATTGTTATTCATCATCATATCACCTCTGATTGTATTCCATATGATGTCTCGTGAGTAGTTCGTTTAGTTCTTGAGGACATGGGTGAAGTCTAAATGCTAGTAGTGAATTATGGTTGAGTAATATTCAATGTTATGATATTTAAGTTGTGGTGTCATTCTTCTAGTGGTGTCGTGTGAACGTCGACTACACGACACTTCACCATTTATGGGCCTAGGGGAGTGCATCTTGTATTCGGTTGCTAATTGCGGAGTTGCCGGAGTGACATAAACCTGAGCTCCCGTTAGTATATCGATGCAAGAGGGATCGCAGGATCTCAGAGTTTAAGGCTGTGGTTAGATTTATCTTAATTACTTTCTTGTAGTTGCGGATGCTTGCAAGGGGTATAATCACAAGTATGTATTAGTCCTAGGAAGGGCGGTGCATTAGCATAGGTTCACCCACACAACACTTATCAAAACAATGAAGATTATTTAGCCACATGAAGCGAAAGCGCTAGACTAAAATCCCCGTGTGTCCTCAAGAACGTTTGGTCATTATAAGTAAACAAACCGGCTTGTCCTTTGTGCTAAAAAGGATTGGGCCACTCGCTGCAATTATTTCTCTCGCATTTTACTTACTCGTACTTTATTCATCTCGTTACATCAAAACCCCTTGAATACTTGTTTGTGAGCATTTACGAGTGAATCCTTCATCGAAACTGCTGCCAACACCTTCTCGCTCCTCGTTGGGATCGACATTCTTACTTATCGAAGATACTACGATACACCCCTATACTTGTGGGTCATCAAGACTATTTTCTGGCGCCGTTGCCGGGGAGTGAAGCGCTATTGGTAAGTGGAATTGGTAAGGAAAACCTTTACTGTTTGTACTGATTTTATTTCTGCCTGCTGCTATAAATCATTATGGAGAGATCTTCTCTTCAATTTCTATTTGGGAAATCTACTACTACTGCAACGGTAGTGGATGAAGCGCCAGGTGAGGAAGTAGTACCATATAAAATACCTATGAAAATTATTGAACGTGTTATGGATAACCGCTATGAAGGGGATGGAACTGTCCATCCTGGTGATCATTTATTGTTTTTGCATGAATTATGCGGGTTATTCAAATGTGCAGGTATTTCTATGAATGAAGTTAGAAAGAAACTATTCACTATATAGCTGTCTGGTAAAGCGGCGCATTGGTATAAATTGCTGAAGAATGGTGATTCTATTGATTGGGAGGACATTGTGCCTTTATTTTATTCTAAATTCTATCCTCCAAGTGAAATTCACAAAGATCGGAACCGCATATATAATTTCTGGCCTCATGATGGAGAGAGTATTGCCCAAGCTTGGGGGAGATTGAAGTCTTTAATGCTCAAATGCCCCATTCATGAGCTTCCTGGTAATGTTATTATTGATAATTTATATGCAAGACTTTCTTTTCAAGACAAGACCTTGCTGGATACTTCTTGTTCCGGATCATTTACACGCAACAAAGAAGAGTTTAAAAGGGACCTTCTTGATCGGATCCAAGAAAATACTGAAGGATGGGAGAACGACAAAGATAGAGAATCGGGTATAATTTATGATTATAAATGCATTGAAGCTTTTATGGATACTGATAAATTTCGTAATATGAGTGCTACATATGGTCTTGATTCCCAAGTTGTTGCAAATCTTTATAAAGCTTTTGCCTCTCATTATGAATTGCCTAAGAAGTATTTTGATAAGTATCATGAACCGTATAAAGATAAAGTTGATTCATCTGTAAACAAATGTGGAGTGATTGAAACTGTTGATAATGTTATTCCTGAAGCTTATATTGAAAAAACTCATTTCCCTGCTAAAATGAAGGAGTACTCTGTCATATCTAGTGCGGTTAATAAAAGTGAAAAGAAACCTAAAGAACTTGAAGAACAAATTAAAATTGAACCTGCTGTTGCAATAGTTAAAGATCTTGTGACTGAAAATGTGGAGGATGGTCATATTATTTTCTGTGAAGATGCTTCTAATATTGTTTCACATCCTAATAAACCCAAACAAGTTAGTGTTCCTATGCTATCTGGTTAGAATTGGTGATCATTGCTATTATGGTTTATGTGATATTGGTGCAAGTGTTAGTGCTATTCCTTATGAGCTTTACACGGAGATTATGCACGAAATTGATTCTTGTGAACTTGAAGATATTGATGTGGTTATTCAGTTGGCTAATAGAGAAACTATTTCTCCAATTGGTATTGTTCGAGATGTGGAAGTTCTATGTGGTAAGATTAAATATCCTGCTGACTTTTTGGTACTTGGTTCTCGCTGCTAGTGATCATTGTCCTATCATTTTTGGTAGACCTTTTCTAAATACTTGTGGAGCTATTATAGATTGTAAGAAAGAGAAAATTTTGACTAGATTTGCTCGGTGAACCTTATGAATTTAACTTTTCTAAATTTACCAAAACTCCTTATAAAGCTGACTTGCCTAGTAATGATTTTAAAATGGAGCAAGTGTGCATCTATTGTTCTTGTTCCTAATAATCCTTTGCAGCAACATTTGGAGAATAGTGAAAGTGAAGCTTTTAGGAAAGAAAGAGATGAGCTTGAGGAAATTTTTCTTCGCCAACCTATTCTCAAGCATGATTTACCGGTGGAAGATTTGGGTACAACACCGCCACCAAAGGAAGATCCTGTTTTTGATTTAAAGCCTTTACTTGATAATCTTAAATATGCTCATATTGATGATAAGAAAATATATCCTGTTATTATTAGTTCTAAGCTTTCAGAGATTGAGGAAGAAAGGTTATTGGAAATATTGAAGAAACACCGAGGAGCTATTGGCTATATGTTGACGTCAGAAACCCACCGGCGGGCAGTGACTGGTCAACACCGTAGAGCCGGGAACAACTAGGGCTGCGGCTGGCCCCAGTCCCTCAGAGCGACGGCCCGCAAAGCCTCCTGGTCGCGCGCCGATGCAAATTGCAAGGGCGTGCCACCCGACCTATACCTGGTCGGAAGGTGTGGATGATGCCTCGCTTAGTTTCCTGCAGGGGCACACACGTACACGTTAAATAAGAGCCTCGATCGGCTCTCGAGTTGTCTCGTGAATCGGCTCATGGAGCCGATCCACTCATGATTCGTCCAAGGTGGCCGAATATATGGTGGTCCTGCTTGATCAAGGTAAAGCGTATGAGATCCACGACGATCTGGGGTTTTCACCGCATAATCGGATCATCCTACTCACGATTGGGCCTCGCGCTCACGCACGGTAATCGTAAGCCAGCCCTAGACAAGGCCTAAAAACCAACACTAGGTTGATCCTCGGAACATCCTGTCTAGGGGCAGCAAACTACACCCTGCATGCCGCTGGATCCTCCAACCCTTTGTAAGGCCTAACTATTGCAGATATTAAACTAATCCTTGACGAATCAAGGAGCGATCGTAATGGATCAGATCTACTAAACGATGATCAAGCGGGGTGCCGTCCCTGCACCCATGATGAGGTACAAGGACGGCTAGATGCGCAAGGGTTGCACTACGAAAGCATATGATACTAGGAACAATGCTAACCCTAACACATCTATGATAACTACGTTGCTCGCCATCAAAAAGGCTTCAGGCACGAGCAACGCATGAACAACTAGGCAGGCTCGTGCTTGCCTAGATCGCGAGATGCGATCTAGGCAGCATGGTGCTACCGGAGGAACCCTCGAGACGAAGGAGTTTGGCGATGCGCCGAGATTGGTTTGTGTTGAACGTTGGTTGTTGTTTATTTCATAAACCCTAGGTACATATTTATAGTCCAGGGGACTTTCTAATGTGGGCGTGCACTAAACCGTGCACGAGATAGATTCTAACTTCTACCAAACCTACTATAAAGATACACGGGCTAACTAGCCCAAATTTGGTAAACAAGGCCGATTCACGTATTTCTTCCACGTACAATCTTCACATCCATCTTGATCGCGGCCCACCTCTAGCTTGGTCAAATTCTGGTGATAACACATGCCCCCCTGGTTTTGGAAATGACATTTCCAAAATCATTATGCTTTTCTCTCGTAGGGTCATGTCGTGGCAGAGCAGAACGGTCGCAGCCTTCGCCATCATGACACTTTGTCTTCCCCACTTCTTTGTGACAGCTTGAGCATCACCTCCTCGGAAACTGTAATGGCATTGAATTCCCACTAGGCTCCTCATTATTTAACCATGCCAATTGACCGGTCCTCTTCATCCCCTTCCTCTGTTCTAGCAGCCGACACCAAAAAACCCTCTCTCCTTCTATAGCAATGTCGTCGTCTTCCTCCTCCACTCCAGGCTTCTCCCTTCAATCGTCGCCGAAGAACAAGGCAAAAGACGATTCCCCCTCTGGGGCGACTCCCGTCTCCTCTTACAAGGAGGAGAAAGGAAAAGGAGCGGCAAGGACTGAGGCCTCCCCCTCCGCCAAGCTCCCGCTGAAGAAGCGCTCCCGCATGTGGGCGGACAGCGAGGATGACGATGACGACGAGGAAGAGGAGGATAAGGAGGAGGAAGATGATTCCTCCTCCTCCGCGGGATATCCTCCAACGAAGCGCCTCCGCGGCTGGGCGGATAGCGAGGACGATGATGATGACGAGGAGGAGGAGGAAGCTCCAGCCGACCGGCCGGGACAGCGACGGCGAGGAGCTTCCCGGGAGCAGCGCCGACGACCTCGACGACGGCGACGATGAAGACGGCGACGACTAGTGGGGTAGGGCTAGTAGTAGCGAGTGCACTAGGCACCGGATCCTTCTTTTGGGAGCCATCGGCTCCTCTTGTAAAGCCGCTTCTTTGAATTAACGAGGATCTCTTCATTAGTCCAATCGCCATCCTCCCGTTTGTCGCCCCAAGACCGATAGCAACGAATCGGCTTGTTATTTTCTCTAGACCGTGGTACTTCGTAATCCCACGGCTCGATGATTGTTCATCGGCTAACTTGAGCAACCAGTCTCTTTCCCTTTCTTGCAGCAATCCCAATCGGCTCCTCCTGAGAATATAGAGCATCCACTAGATTAGCTGCCCCCCGAGCCTTAGTCAAGGCGAGGACATCAACAAGGACGTGCTCGAGGGAACTCATGAAGCTGAACACCTAGAGGCGATGGTGGCGACATCGGCTTTTTTTTTTTGTTTCTTTTTTTTTTTTTTTTTACGGCCGATTGCGTCGGCCCCCATACTCTGGTTCCCATGATTGGCTCATCCCCTTTTGCTGGCCGATTCTAATCGGCCTCCCTACCTTAGTGCCTATCATCCCACATGCTTGGGAAATACTTCTTGAGGTGTTGACCATTTACGGCCACTGGGAACTTCTGCCCATCCAACTCTTCCAACATGTATGCATTACCTTTCAAGGCCTGGACGACTTTGTACGGACCGTGCCAATTAGGAGACCACTTGCCATACGCCTTGTCCCTGGTTCCTAACGGCAACACAGCTTCCCATACCAGGTCACCGACCTGAAACTCCTTTGGCCTAACCTTCTTATTGTAGGCCCGAGCTACCCGGGCTTTGTTTTCCTTGATCTTTTCCAACGACCAAAGCCTAAGCTCTGTTGCGTCCTCAATGGTGTCACTCATCAAAGTTGCATATTCGTCTGCCGTCAGGTCGTCTTGAAACGTGACACGCCTTGATCCAGCCGTAATCTCCCAAGGTAATACGGCTTCTTGCCCATAAACAAGCTGGTACGGCGAAGTTTTTATAGCTCCATGGCATGACATGCGGTAGGCCCATAATGCCTCTGATAACTTCTCATGCCAATCCCTTGGGTTTTCTTCAATCTTTCTCTTGATCAGCTTGATTAAACTCTGATTGGACGCCTCAGCTTGTCCGTTAGCCTGAGCATAGTACGGAGATGACCGGATCAGCTTAATCCCCATGTCATCGCAGAATCCCCTGAATTCTTTAGACACAAAAACCGAACCTCCATCGGTCGTGATGGTTTGGGGAATCCCGAACCTATGAATCACGTGTTCCTTTACGAACCTAATCACGTCTTCTGATTTTACCTTCTTCATAGGGACGGCCTCCACCCACTTGGTGAAGTAATCCGTGATGGCCGGAATCCATTCGTGTCTCTTACTCGAAGCCGGATGGATTTTTCCGATCATGTCCATGCCCCACCCTCGGAATGGCCAAGGTTTGATGATCGGGTTCATCGCCGATGCCGGCACCATCCGAATCTTCCCAAACATCCGGCATGCTCGGCACCCCTTGTAGTAATTGAAGCAATCTTCAAGCATGGTGGGCCAATAGAACCCTGAGCGCCTAATTAGCCACTTCATCTTATGAGCCGACTGATGAGTTCCACAGGCGCCTTCATGCACCTCATGTAAGAGCCGATTAGACTCAGTGGGTCCCAGGCACTTGAGTAGTAACCCTTCCAACGTCCTGTAGAACATGTCGTCTCCTATGAGGACATACTTCATGGCTTTGTATCTTATCCGCTTAGGTGCCCCCCGAGCCGAATCTTTTAAGTACTTGAAGATTTCGGCTCTCCAATCATCTTGTTCCAGGAATTGGACCTGAACTTCTGACCCTTCAGGTGTATCTATGTAGCCTGACGCCATCTGCGTGAGATTGTTGGCCTCGGTATTCTGGGATCTTGGAACCCAATTAAAGTTGATGTATCGAAACTGTGTCATTAGCTCACGGCATTCCATCCAATACGGGAACAGCGATTCACTCTCGCACTTATATTCATCCGTGAGCTGATTGATCACCAACTTGGAGTCTCCAAAGAGCTCCACTGCTTCTGCTCCAGCTTCTAGTAGCAGCTCCATCCCCTTACGTACCGCCTCATACTCTGCCACGTTGTTGGTGCAAGGGGTAGACAACCTGATGGAGAAGGAGTATTCCGCCCCCCTCGGGGATACGAGCAAAATGCCGATGCCACAACCATCGTCGCAAGCCGATCCATCGAAGAACATAGCCCATGCACGTATAGACAAGTGCTCGCTATATCGGTACTCGATTCGCTCGGCTATGAGATCGGCCAATGCTTGTCCTTTGATCGCTTTCGCAGGCTGATACCGAAGGTCGAACTCCGACAACGCGAGCATCCATTTACCCAACCGGCCCTTCAACACGGGGGCCGACAGCATGTGCTTGACCACGTCGGATTTGCATATGACGAAGATTTCTGCCGTCAAAAGGAGGTGGTGCAGCTTGGTGCAGGTAAAGACCAGACAGAGGCACAGTTTCTCGACCTCAGGGTACCTTGTCTCCGCGTCCAACATCCTTCTGCTGAGGTAGAAAACAACCCTCTCGACGCCCTCGTAGAGTTGCACCACCACCGAAGCGATGGATGTATCAGCCACTGACAGATAAATGTAGAACGGCCTGTCTGGCTGGGGCGGCACTAACACGGGTGGTGTCGTCAGGTACCGTTTAATGTTGTCGAACGCCTGCTGCTGTTCTGCCCCCCAGTGAAATTCGTCATCGGATTTAGTCTTCACCAAACCCATGAACGGCTCGATCCGTCCCGACAGGTTAGAGATGAATCGGCGGACGAAGTTGATCTTGCCGATAAGACGCTGGAGTTCCTTCTTCGTGGTGGGCGGCTGCATGGTACGCACTGCCTCCCCGACTCTTCGAGCCGATCTCAATCCCTCGCTCATGTACCAAAAATCCTAGGAACTGACCGGCCGTCACACCAAAGGCACACTTCTTCGGGTTCATTCTCAGTCCGAACTTTCGAGTTCGGTCTAGTACGTGTCGTAAATCTTGCAAGTGTCCCTCCACAGAGACAGATTTGACTACCACGTCATCGATGTAGATTTCCACCAGCTTGCCGATCAGATCGTGGAATATATAATTCATGGCCCTTTGATACGTCGCGCCGGCATTCTTCAACCCAAAGGTCATGACCACATATTCAAACAAACCTACTGCTCCTGGTACTCTGAATGCGGTCTTGTGTATATCTTCCGGGGCCATGAAGATCTGGTTATAGCCGGCGTTGCCATCCATGAAGCTTAAAACCTTGTGGCCGGCAGCCGCATTGATCAAAGTTTACGCCACAGGCATCGGATATTCATCTTTTGGAGTAGCTCGTTAAGGTCTCGGAAATCGATAGCCACACGCCACCGGCCGTCCTTCTTTTCTACTCGGAACGATATCGGATATCCATTCCGCATACCCGCACGGCCCGATGAATCCGGCAGCCTAACATCTTCTCGATTTCTTTCTTGACCTCCTCTAGGATTTCGGCCTTCATTTGTCGTGCTCGTTGCTCGGAAGGGCCGAAATCCTTTCTTCGTGGGAGTCGATGCTCGATGATGCTCCTGTCTCAGCCTGAGCATCTCCGTGTAGTCCCATGCGAAGCAATCCGGGTATTCTTTTAATAGAGCAATCATCCGACTCCCGAGCTGTGGGTCTAACTTCCTGCCGATAAAAGTTGGCCGCGGCTTATCCCCGGGGCCGATGTCGACTTCCTCCAGCCTCGTCGACCGAGGTGAACCCGAACCCCAGCTTCCCGTCACCTGTGAGGTCGACGCCGAATACTGGGAGAGCTGGTGGTGCGTGTGATGTGGTCCGACCGCTGGGATCGGCTTCTTTTTCATCCTTGCTGCGAGAGCAGCCGCCCTCACCACTACTATCACCAGGGTGGTACCCCAGCTCCACCACATTGGTGCTGACGCCAAGGGAGCGGGCGTCGCGGGAAGAGCCGATGAGGTCGGCTTCGCGGAGGATCTTGACTTCGCCATTCAGACCCTCGTACTCGACCGGAGTGCTTTCCGCCATCTCGGATGTGGGTGGCGCTGTGGTTGATGTTGAAGATGTGTCCCACCGGGCGTGCCAGAATGTGTTGACGTCAGAAACCCACCGGCGGGCAGTGACTGGTCAACACCGTAGAGCCGGGAACAACTAGGGCTGCGGCTGGCCCCAGTCCCCGCGAGCGACGGCCCGCAAAGCCTCTCGGTCGCGCGCCGATGCAAATTGCAGGGCGTGCCACCCGACCTATACCCGGTCGGGAAGGTGTGGATGATGCCTCGCTTAGTTTCTCGCAGGGCACACACGTACACGTTAAATAAGAGCCTCGATCGGCTCTCGAAGTTGTCCCGTGAATCGGCTCATGGAGCCGATCCACCCATGATTCGTCCAAGGTGGCCGAATATATGGTGGTCCTGCTTGATCAAGGTAAAGCGTATGAGATCCACGACGATCTGGGGTTTTCACCGCATAATCGGATCATCCTACTCACGATTGGGCCTCGCGCTCACGCACGGTAATCGTAAGCCAGCCCTAGACAAGGCCTAAAAACCAACACTAGGTTGATCCTCGGAACATCCTCGTCTAGGGGCAGCAAACTACACCCCGCATGCCGCTGGATCCTCCAACCCTTTGTAAGGCCTAACTATTGCGTGATATTAAACTAATCCTTGACGAATCAAGGAGCGATCGTAACGGATCAGATCTACTAAACGATGATCAAGCGGGTGCCGTCCCCGCACCCATGATGAGGTACAAGGACGGCTAGATGCGCAAGGGTTGCACTACGAAAGCATATGATACTAGGAACAATGCTAACCCTAACACATCTATGATAACTACGTTGCTCGCCATCAAAAAGGCTTCAAGCACGAGCAACGCATGAACAACTAGGCAGGCTCGTGCTGCCTAGATCGCGAGATGCGATCTAGGCAGCATGGTGCTTACCGGAGGAACCCTCGAGACGAAGGAGTTTGGCGATGCGCCGAGATTGGTTTGTGTTGAACGTTGGTTGTTGTTTATTTCATAAACCCTAGGTACATATTTATAGTCCAGGGGACTTTCTAATGTGGGCGTGCACTAAACCGTGCACGAGATAGATTCTAACTTCTACCAAACCTACTATAAAGATACACGGGCTAACTAGCCCAAATTTGGTAAACAAGGCCGATTCACGTATTTCTTCCACGTACAATCTTCACATCCATCTTGATCGCGGCCCACCTCTAGCTTGGTCAAATTCTGGTGATAACACTATACTCTTGATGATTTGAAAGGGATTTCTCCTTCTATTTGCCAACATGCTATTAATATGGAAGATGATGCAAAGCCTGTTGTTGAACATCAACGTCGTCTAATTCCAAAGATGAAAGAGGTGGTAAGGAACGAGGTATTAAAACTTCTTGAAGCTGGTATTATATATCCTATTGTTGATAGTAGATGGGTTAGTCCTGTGCATTGTGTTCCTAAGAAAGGAGGAATGA
>NC_061509.1:78798532-78816852 GCF_022539505.1 Lolium rigidum | reverse complement strand
TCTTACATGTTTACCTATTGCACTTGTTATATTACTTTGTGTTTTGCTTCTAAGATAGAAAGAATAGGTAGACTGACTCAACATAAAAGTAGAAGAATGGCCCTTCGACGAGGGAAGCATCGATTGCTATATTTGTGCTAGAGCTTTTATTTTGAAAACATAAAGAGAGCATAAAAATAAAGTTTTGAGAGGTGTTTGTTGTTGTCAACGAAATGGTAGCGGGTACTCTAACCCCCTTGCCAGACAAACCTTCAAAGAGCGGCTCCCATTTTATTTTATTTTTGGGTGGCACTCCTTCCAACCTTTCTTTCACAAACCATGGCTAACCGAATCCTCGGGTGCCTGCCAACAATCTCATACCATGAAGGAGTGCCCTTTTATTTTAGTTTTATTATGATGACACTCCTCCCCACCTTTGCTTTCTCAAGCCATGGCTAACCGAATCCTTCGAGTGCCGTCCAACAATCACATACCATGGAGGAGTGTCTATTTTTGTTAATTAATTTGGGACTGAGAATCCCATTGCCAGCTCTTTTGCAAAGTTATTGGATAAGCGGATGAAGCCACTAGTCCATTGGTGAAAGTTGCCCAACAAGATTGAAAGATAAACACCACATACTTCCTCATGAGCTATAAAACATTGACACAAATCAGAGGTGATAAATTTTGAATGGTTTAAAGGTAGCACTCAAGCAATTTACTTTGGAATGGCGGAGAAATACCATGTAGTGGGTAGGTATGGTGGACACAAATGGCATGAATATTGGCTGAAGTATTTGGATGCATGAGAAGTATTCCCTCTCGATACAAGGTTTAGGCTAGCAAGGTTATTTGAAGCAAACTCAAGTATTAAATGGTGCAGCAAGACTCACATATAAACATATTGTAAGCATTATAAGACTTTACATCGTCTCCTTGTTGTTCAAACACCTCAACCAGAAAATATCTAGACTTAGAGAGACCAATCATGAAACTAAATTTTAACATGCTCTATGTAGTTATTCATTAATGGGTACAAAGTACATGATGCAAGAGCTTAAACAAGATCTATATGAGCACAACAATTGCCAAGTATCACATTATTCAAGACATTATACCAATTACTACATGTAGCATTTCCCGTTTCCAACCATATAACAATTAACGAGCAGTTTCAACCTTCGCCATGAAAATTAAAAGCTAAGAACACATGTGTTCATACGAACCAGCGGAGCGTGTCTCTCTCCCAAACAATCATTTATACAAACAAAAACAAAAACAAAAACATACAGACGCTCCAAGTAAAGTACATAAGATGTGACTGAATAAAAATATAGTTTCAAGAGAAGGAACCTGATAATTTGTCGATGAAGAAGGGGATGCCTTGGGCATCCCCAAGCTTAGATGCTTGAGTCTTCTTGAAATATGCAGGGATGAACCACGGGGCATCCCCAAGCTTAGACTTTTCACTCTTCTTGATCGTAGTATATCATCCTCCTCTCTTGACCCTTGAAAACTTCCTCCACACCAAACTTCAAGCAAACTCATTAGAGGGTTAGTGCATAATCAAAATTCGCATGTTCAGAGGTGACACAATCATTCTTAACACTTCTGGACATTGCACAAAACTTCTGAAAGTTAATGGAACAAAGAAACTCATTCAACTTAACAAAAGCGGCAATGCGAAATAAAAGGCAGAATCTGTCAAAAACAGAACAGTCCGTAAAGACGAACCTGAAAGGGGCACTAGACTTGCTCAAATGGAAAAACTCAAAACTAATGAAAGTTGCGTACATATCGGAGGATCACGCTCGTAATTTTTCAGATTTTTTCGAATTTTTTACAGAGACTTATGCCAGAATTCGTGACAGACAGCAATGTTGTTTCTGCGCAGCGATCCCAAATATAACATCAACTTTAACATAGAAACTTTACTTGGCACAAAAACATGATAAGGAGAGGTTGCTACAGTAGTAAACAACTTCCAAGACTCAACAAAACAAAAATTGCTGTAGTAAAATAAACACATGGGTTATCTCCCAAGAAGTTCTTTCTTTATAGCCATTAAGATGGGCTCAGCGGTTTTAGTGATGCACTCGCAAGAAATAAGAGTTGAGGCAAAAGAGAGCATTTAAGTCTAACACACTTCCTATGCAAAGGAGTCTTGTACACAAATGAATTCATGAAGAACAAAGTGACAAGCATAAGAGAATAAAACACGAGTAACTTCAAGATTCTCAACATAAAGAGGGGAAACTTAATATTATTAAGATGCCTATAACCATGTTTACCTCTCTCATAATAACTTTCAGTAGCATCATTGATGAAATCTACAATATAACCATCACTTAAAACATTTTTATCATGGTTCATATGCATAAGGATATCATTATTTTTGACATAAGAAAAACTCTTCTTATTATTAGTAATTGGAGCAGGATCATTGTTGAGAATTTGAACATGGTAAACAAGTTGCATAACAAGTTTTCTTTTTCTTTCTTATTTTCTGTTTTACAATTCTGTTTTGAATTCAAATTTGAATTCCTTTCTATTTTGTAGGTCTTGCTTATTTGAATCATACAAGGATTAGTCCAAGATATTGCAAATACTTTAGTGGTGTATTAGAATGTTAATATGGGTATTATAACATTGGTTTAGTTATTATTATTGGAACTTGAATTTAAATACCCATATGGACATGAATTTGAATATTATCTTTGTAAATATTCAAATTGTTTCCAAATGATAATTTTTCTTACTTAGTGATATATAGAGTTTTACTGGGTATTACTTAGCAAGAAACAATTTCAAAGTAATATTTACTTATGAATTTCTATTAAGAAGTGATTTAATGACATGATTTCATGTGTTAAATTATTTCTAAGGACTTGATCTCATAATTGAGAATTCTGGTTACTTGCATATGGTTTTATGTGAATACTTATTTGTTAAAGTCTTGTAGGTATTATTATAATCATATTTCAAGGTTGGTACTAGTATCATATCTTAATAACACCTTGAAATACCTAAGGTAGATACTACTCTCATCATGGGTTGGTCTTAATTATAAAGGTAAGTGGTGGTTCACCACACATGGTTTGAATTCTCAAATATGGCTTAGGTTTTACTTGTGATCACCCAAGTGATGAACAAACTAGGATTGAGATATGGTTTAGGGTTTGACTTGTGATTATCAAATAATTCACAAGTTAGTTGGAAATATGGGCATAGGTTCTATATGTTACTTAACACCATATTACTCTGGCTAGGGTTGCTTTTCCTCACCACACATAGGATGATTCAATCCAAGATCATTTGGATTGATATAGGGGCTGAACCCTACAAGGTTTGTTTCTATTCAGTTGTTTCTCCAATTAATATATTGGAAATGGTTTTAGGGTTTTAGTCTCCCCTATGATTTTATGTGCTAGACTATACTTGTTTAACCCTCTAAGGTTTAACTGGTATTCATATCTCTCCAAGATTTGATCATGGATTAGACATGATCAACTTGTTCTTAAGGTCTCTACCTCAAATTCTTAGGGTTTAAGATCATCACTCAATTTATAATGATCAAGGTTTGGATTCCTAGGGTATCTCTCATTAAAGGGGTTTCTCACTTCCATGGTCAAGCATTGTCTTGATCAACTAGGGTGTAGCACTTATATTTTACTTTCCATGATGGGCTTGCTATGGTTGCCTCATTAGTTTATATCCCAGGATAATGCCTGAGATATTCACTTAGAGTTCTCTCACTGAATGATGATTTGATCATCAAGATATATGGAATAGTTTTGTCTCACAAATTTAAGTGTTGCCTCAACTATCTTGAGTGTAAAACCATAGCTTGAGCTCTCTCTCTCTCTCATAGGAATAGTTTATTCTAGGGTATGGTATACTCCTAATACTCTAGTTCAATGGTTGTCCTTTATTCTTAAATAGGTAAAGCTAGGATTAGTATGATTGGTCTCTCTCATTTGGAAAGGTCTTTTAATACTACCTAAGGTTAGGCTCCATAGAGGTTGATGTGATCATCAATATCTATGTTTAACATAAATGGTTATCTCTCTCTAGGGATTGTCTTGAATAATACCCTGGGGTTTCTCTTAAGGATGATAATTTGAATACATGGATGCATATCCAAGGTTTAGCTCAAAGTTTGTCATTGCTTCTCTACTAAATACATAGAACTCTCACCTCTCTAGGTTTGATGTATAATAATATGCAATAGAGAAGAATATATATATTCCTAGGGTTTATCTCCTTGTCTTGTTTCCAAGAGTAAAGTGGAATGGATACCATGAGGTTCATGGTAGGACCAAGGATTAGTTTAAGACATGGAAAAGATAAGTCAAGAATGGTTTCTCCATTTTATTGTTACTTGATTTGCAATTGAATAGGTGTTCATATGTTAGACAAGGATTACCATATTATAATCTTTTATAATATCAAGCAATTTATCATTGGGTAAAGTGTTGTTGTGTTGATCAATAGTTCCATTTGATCTAACCCCTTAGATCAAATCATCTCTACCCAAAACAAGGTTTTAACAAAGTCACATTGAGGTTTATAGCGCTTGACTTGATGAGCTACTTCAATTCCACCAAGGTCAAGTGAAACTTCGATTCATCGTGACTGTTTTACTTTAAAGCGCGAAAATTCCCCAGATTTTCTATGCATGAATGCAATGCACACATCTGTTTCCTCTATTTTTGTAACCCCAAATCCTGGGACATTACAGGATTCCTCGTCGTCCGTGTAGTCGCCCAAGTCGAACCGCGGCGCCGGGGACGGCCGCTCGAACTCGACGACTCGCTGAAGCTTAGGCGGCGCGGCGGCGGATCGCTGGAGCGCGACGTTGAGCCGCATGATCTCGGCGGCAGATCCCCATTGTACCGTGATTCGCGCCGCTCGAATGCCGCCGAAGGCTTGCGGCCTTGTCGAAGGTAGCAGTAGGAGATGCGAATGCGCACGGAGTTGGAGACCCGACGTTGCCGCTCGAACTCCTCGGCGGAAGATAGGGCGCGGGCACGGGGGAAGGGAATCTGGCGATACCCACTCTCCCTCCGCCGCGGCCTCCTCGACCTCCGCCGAACACCATGGCTGTCCCGTGTGGTGGATCTGCTCGATTGCTCGCTGGAGGTTGGTCTCGAGGCAGTGGATTCCTCATCGGCGGGGAGTGGAAGCGGCGGCGACGCGGATAGGGATTGACCCGCATCGAGGTCTCCAACCGGGATATATAGCGGCTGAGAGACGTTTTGAGCTGCGGCCCGAAAAACTTATCCAGGCCAGACCACCGATGTGGTTTATGGCCTGGCCGAAAAAACGGCGAAAACCCGCATATCAGCCCAAACTACTATATTCGGTGTCCGCTAGAATTGCTCTAAGAATCTGTAATGGCGCATATGGTGAAGGAAGTCCAATTCAAAGATCACGTGGCCATCTATCTGAAAAAAATAGCATTTGTTGTATCTTCCAATCGAGTAGATACATGTAAACAGATTACTATGCTCCACATGTTGTAGAGACGACTATGAAAGAAGTGTAGGTACGGTATATGCCATGCATAAGATAATTATTATTATCATTAAAAACCTTGTCATTTCTATATAGTCAAAGCAACCAAATAACATAAATCGTTTTCACCCTAATAAGTAATTAAATCTAGTTTTCACACCATTGAGCCAACTATCGAAAATATTTGCAATGCTACGTAATGGGTATAAGGTAGAACCTATCTCGATGACTAGCCATATAGATCTAGCAAATTTGTATCGGAATAGTAAGTGCTTTATAGTATCATCTTGATGAAAAGCATGTTTTATTTCCCTATCAATTCCACTTTGGGTGAGAATTATCCCGCAACAAAGATACCACGCAAAAAAACTTTGTTTTAAGCCGGATCTTCATTTTCCAAATTTTCTTAATGCTATCAAACTGACACCTCGGGTTGAATTAAAGTTTTGTACAAAGAATCTACTGAGAATTTACCACTCTCAAGGAGATTCCACCGAAATACATCAGAGTGCTACGTCAAATGGACAACATCCAAATGTTGAAGCAAAGCATTCCAAAATGCTTGCCTAGGGCTAGTCAGATCTCTTCTAAATGACACATTTAGTGGATAAGTTTCTAACACCGCAACGAGTGTGTCGCTTTTGCATCGCATAATATTGTATAAGGCTAGATATTGTTCTCAGAGTGTGGCAGTACCTAGCCATTTATCTTCCGAGAACCTAATTTCAGATTCATCCCTGATGGAGAAGACACGTATGGAAAGAAGAATTTATTCGTCACCATTGATGGAGAAAGACCCGTATGGAAAGAAGAATTTATTCATCACCATAAGACTAGCCCAGAAGTGTGAATCACCCGGGTTCCAATAAACCTAGGACACCTCACCAGAGTCAACGTATTTTCACTTGAGGAGGATTTGACATACCCCATCTTCAGAAACAGCTTGAAGAGCCATTTCCCAAGGGGAGCTCTGTTTTTTTACCTCAAGGTCATGAATCCTTAGCCTGCACTGGTCCTTAGGCCGGCAAACCATATTCCACTTAGCAAATCGATTTTTTTTCACTATCTCCTTGCCAAAATAATCTTCATCGGAAGTAATCTAATCATTTTAAGACCCCTTTCGAAGTTGGAAGAATGATATCATATGCAGTACCATGTTGATTAATATTGAATTAATGAGAACGAATTCTCCTTTAATAAAACAGATGACCCAAATACCGAATAGGGAACTGGCCGTGTCCGTAGGGCCACTCTTAGACTTAGTTTGTTCACTTGAGCGTGGTGCTTAGGTAGATGAACCTACCCTACGAGACTAATGATTCCATCACTTGTGAGCCAATCCTTCGCGCCTCAAAAAGAAAAGAAAAATTATAAAACTACAAAAGCACAAAAATATTTGTTTTCCCTTCTAGTTTTGTTTCCACCAGATTCATGAGGAAGGATACCACCGAACCACAACAAGTAATAGTCAATGAAACAAAGGTCCATGTGCATTGAAGGAGAGATATGTGTGCCTCACAACCCCGCAAGTATGGTGGAGCGCGACGGCGCGTCCCGGGCGGGGTCGCGAGGGTCGGGAGAAATCCCTGTCGGCTTGGCTGCCACCGACGCGGTGACGCCCGAGGGCGCCACCCTACCTTCCTGAAGGGCGTTGGGTGAAGCCTTCCTCCCCCGCTCCTGCGCGTACCGGGGGAAACCCTAGGATCCGCCCGGGCAGCAGCGTCGTCATCGTCGCATCCTTCCTGGAGGTGCTGCTTGGTACGCGGCGTTCCAGAGTGCTAGGAGCGTGGTGGAAATTTCCGGAGGGCGCAACGGCTGCGAGACATCTCCGTTTTTCGTTGATCCGACCATGTCGACATTTTTTCTCTTTTCTTTCTTTTATGTTTTCTCTTGGGCGTGCTTGTGTTGATGCCCCAGCAAGTTGTATCGGGTTGTTGCTATATTAATACGGGCGAAAGCCTATTTTGAGGAGGTATACAAGCCAGGTCCTCCGTTCAATTAAAAAAAAAATCCCGACCATTCAGTTACACTCCAAGAGCTATGTCACTTGAGTTTGGAGCACAAAGCAGAGCACCAATAGTGAATAGCACGCGGCGTCAAGGCTCATGTTCCTTCTGGTGTGCCTCTCCACGGTCACTACTTATGGGACGGCAGCTAAAAACAGAAGTTGACAACTAATGTGGTGCTGTCACAGATAAATATAGTCATGCAATTATATTGGACTGCATCGTGAGTAATTGACGGTGAAGTACTAACACACTGTGGAAACCGAGAAGATGCCGAGTGACCACTAAATGAGTTGAAACACGAAGGCAGAGGCACACAGCACAAGTATACTCTTCGAAGAAATTTAATTCGACCAAGCCTTGCATTAGAGAGTCAAAGACTGAAACCATGAAGCAGTTTGGAGAATTCATTGAGGGAAAAAAGAAAAGGGTGACCAAGTTCAGACATGCTCACTTCACCTGATGATTCAGGTGGAGATGTGACGACCCAAGTTGTCACAGAGCGTTTCATCACTACAGGATCAGATATTGTTTGGGGTGAGAGAGGCTCGAACTCTCGACCTCAGGATCACTCACGTCATAGCTATGAGACCTACGCGCTAGCCAACTGCGCCACCACCCCGTTGTGGTGACAAAACGAAGCGACACTTATTGTACAGAACAGCATCGATCCATTCAAGTATGCCAGAAAAATACATATAATGTGCCTCTGTGACTGTTAAGATTTTCCAAATCTATGAAAATGGTATTTGTTTCTTCCCATTCAGTTCAACAGCCCTGAACAGCTGGAGGAGAGATTTAACGCAACTATAGAAATAAGATAATTGGGTGTGGGATCTGATAGGAAGGCAGAAGAAAGAATATGGAGCGTGATGCTGCTGATCGTCAAGGATAGAGTAGACGATGAAGAAAATGAGGCCGAACACAACAGCAGGATCCACCCCCCAGCAGGCAGCGTCGACAAATTCGGCAGAGTCAAGCAAACGCAACCAGGCCAATCACAGTGTCGACAATCTTGTGTTTCTCAAAGAAAGCCATGCAAAGTTCAGCTAGTATTCCTTTACAGTACATACTAAAATCGCTATGTGATATTGCGCTGTTACTCACAGCTCCACGCCTTGAAAGCAGCACAAGTTATTCTTTACTCAAAATACCTCATCTGTGATTCCACATTGGCAGCTTGTATTTCCTTGATATCAGACTACCGAAGGAGATCAGTCTGCAGCATATGATTGCACAGCAGCAACAACGGTAGCGGGCATACGGATCGAACACTCGTCATTCAGAAACAAGAATTAAGGTTTCCAGTGGCCATGTGTTGGTCATTGTGTCTGACCACACCTGAAAATATGATCACTACCATTACCTAAAAATATGGTAACTATGTAGTACTAAACTTTCGGGCAATCCATTGATAGGACCAATCGTGTATACAAGAAAACTCAGGTTCTACAAACCTCTTTTTCCCAAACTAATCCAAATTTGCATTGCTGGATGAATATCTTTGAAATCTTCCCTTCAACGAAGAGAGTAGATAATCTGGTTCGTTGAACTTAAACATTATCACCGTTGATTTTTAATTAAATAATTGTAAATGAACTTAATCAAATTCAAGTAAAAGTTAAACTGAATTCAACTTTGGTATCTGGCGGCTGAAGCATCTGACACTAAGGTTTTACACTAGAGTTCACCACTGCACATGTTACTTGTCCATCTGGATCTGAGCAATGCCCAGGAGTAATGCCATGGGAAATCTCCTCAAAACTCCTATCAACAAACCCACTGTAGAACAGATCTTCTATGCTATGCAGTCCTCAGCATTCTGTCATTACAAAAATATTTAGTCCAATACAGCTATGAGTCTATGAGCCAAGCATTTGAAATTTGTTACTGAGGCTACAAAATGATTTGTTTGTGAGAACAGCCAAATGAGAAGTAAAGCTAAGCAATAATTATTTAGCAATCCATTAGGAAAACTCAGATCTGACAGGAAATGCAGGAAATTAAGTTTGTCAAGATGGAATTATCAACAAACACTTGATCATCAATTTGATTAAGTAATACCCAGTCAAAATAAGATAATTATATAGATAATTATTTTAATCCAGTACAGGGGAAAAACATTCATAATCTTGTAATCTTTTTTCATTTTCAAGTTGGACTGTATGAGTTGACAAGCAAACATGGTACAGAAGCTTAGTTCGCCGAAGGACAGAAAAAGTAAAAAACCATGCCGTGGTGATTCAGCAAAAAAAAAAGTGACCAAGTTCAGACATGCTCAACTTCACCTGATCATCAATTTGATTAAGTAATACCCAGTCAAAATAAGATAATTATATAGATAATTATTTTAATCCAGTACAGGGGAAAAACATTCATAATCTTGTAATCTTTTTTCATTTTCAAGTTGGACTGTATGAGTTGACAAGCAAACATGGTACAGAAGCTTAGTTCGCCGAAGGACAGAAAAAGTAAAAAACCATGCCGTGGTGATTCAGCAAAAAAAAAGTGACCAAGTTCAGACATGCTCAACTTCACCTGATCATCAATTTGATTAAGTAATACCCAGTCAAAATAAGATAATTATATAGATAATTATTTTAATCCAGTACGGGGAAAAACATTCATAATCTTGTAATCTTTTTTCATTTTCAAGTTGGACTGTATGAGTTGACAAGCAAACATGGTACAGAAGCTTAGTTCGCCGAAGGACAGAAAAAGTAAAAAACCATGCCGTGGTGATTCGGCAAAAAAAAAGTGACCAAGTTCAGACATGCTCAACTTCACCTGATCATCAATTTGATTAAGTAATACCCAGTCAAAATAAGATAATTATATAGATAATTATTTTAATCCAGTACAGGGGAAAAACATTCATAATCTTGTAATCTTTTTTCATTTTCAAGTTGGACTGTATGAGTTGACAAGCAAACATGGTACAGAAGCTTAGTTCGCCGAAGGACAGAAAAAGTAAAAAACCATGCCGTGGTGATTCAGCAAAAAAAAAAGTGACCAAGTTCAGACATGCTCAACTTCACCTCAACTTCACCTGATCATCAATTTGATTAAGTAATACCCAGTCAAAATAAGATAATTATATAGATAATTATTTTAATCCAGTACAGGGGAAAAACATTCATAATCTTGTAATCTTTTTTCATTTTCAAGTTGGACTGTATGAGTTGACAAGCAAACATGGTACAGAAGCTTAGTTCGCCGAAGGACAGAAAAAGTAAAAAACCATGCCGTGGTGATTCAGCAAAAAAAAAGTGACCAAGTTCAGACATGCTCAACTTCACCTGATGGGAGGAGATGTGATGACCCAAGTTATCACAGAGCGTTTCATCACTACACGATCACATATGTTTTGGGGTGAGAGAGGCTCGAACTCTCGACCTCAGGATCACTCACGTTATAGCTATGAGACCTACGCGCTAGCCAACTGCGCCACCACCCCGTTGTGCTATGAAAACGAAACAATTCTTCTTGTTCAAAGCAGCAGCGATCCATACAAGTACGCCAATTCATTGAGTGTACCTCTGCTGTGACTGTTAAGCTTTTCCAAATCTGTGAAGATGGTATTTGTTTCTTCCCATTCAGTTAAACAGAACGCCCTGAGCAGCTGGATGGGAGATTTAACACAACTACAGAAAAAGGTAATTAGGTGTGCTGCTTTCGGATCTTAATTACCACTGAAGTTGCTGCATACTGGCATCACAAGCCATAACAACTGCAACACTTCAACACAGACATAGTTAACTGGTGCCATTTCAGTTGCACTTCGGTAATTCAGAAACACTAATCACTAACTCAACGTCCATACATACATGATAGATTGATGGTAATTATGCAAACATTTCACGGATCAGGCAGGCAGAAGAAGAGGAATATGGAGTGTGATACCGCTGGAATCACCATTGTCCTCAAGGATAGATTAGACGATGTAGAAGATGAGGCCGAACGCAACAGCAGGATCCACCCCCAGCAGGTTGTTGCTCAGCCCCGTGCTGTCGAGCCGCTTACCTAGAACCCACGGCGGTTATCCCCATCGCTGATCTGTACTCTGGGGAGATGCAGCAAGTAACAGCAGGAGAGGCAGCCAACTGAAGTGTGGAAGCCAATAGTTTGGGTATATATCAAGGCACCGTAATTAAACATTGGTCCCATAGAAAGTGGCGGAGCCACGTTCAAGCAGTGTAGTCAATTGACTACACTGTTTTTTGGCAGCACAGGCTATACGCATGCAAGAAATACTGAAAAATGTGTACAAATACATGTATTTGACTACACAGTTTCAAACTGACTACACATGGTTGCTGTGCTGGCTCCGCCTAGGCACTTGCCACCTTTGAGGTAACAGATCTCTGTTGAGAAATTCGGCAGAGCAAGCAAGTGCAACTAGGCTAATCACAGCTAACTGGATTCAATCAAAGAACTCCAACAAAGTAGACTCTTGGAGGAAGCAAAAATCTTGTGTTTCTCAAAGAAAGCCACGCCAGGTTTAGCTAGTATTCCTTTACACAAAATCGCTATGTGATATTACGCTCCTACACACAGCTGCACACTTTGAAAGCAACATGTTATTCTTTACTCTACATACCTCATTTGTGATTCCACATTGGCAGCTTGTATTTCCCGGAGATCAGTCTGTAGCATATGATGGAATAACTGCTACAACAGTGGTGGCTATTAACGGTATCCTCTGAAACCCGAGAACTTCGCCATAAATCTTCCATTTCTTCAGGTTTGTATGGCAGCAGGCATGGGGATCGAAGTACCGAACACTCCTGGTTCATTCCATTGAGAAAGTGGTTAGCCAGGCTTTTCTCCTTCACAAAAGATGATAAGATTACAGTAAGAGATATGGTTCTGTCTAAGGATAGAATTATGGAGTTTCATCTCCCTCTGTCAGGCAGAGGGTATGATGAGTTATTGCTTCTAAATTCCTGGTTGGAGAATGTAACTATTTTGCATGAAAGGAATGATGAGTGGAAGTGTTCCTGGGGCCCCTATACAACAGCTTCACTCCATGAATCTGTGGTGGTCTGTCCAGTGTACAAATGGATATGGAAAAGCAGATGTATCATGAAGATTAAAATGTTTGCCTGGCTTATGTTAAGTGGCAGAGTGAATGCAAGAGATATGCTGCATAGGAGGCACTGGAAGGTCACTGAAGACACGCATTGTGTGCTATGTCTGGGGGTTCATGAAGATAATGATCATCTCTTCTTCTCTTTGCAATTTCAGTGTACAAATTTGGAATTATCTTCAGATTGAATGGAGTGCTGTTGGGGATTTGCAGCAGACTGCAGTATATGCAAGAAGACAGTTCAGCCAGCCATTTTTCACATAAATGGTCATGCCTCTTGTTCGAATATCTAGAAGATCAGGAATGGGTTCATTTTTTAGCATCGCAAACCTAGGTTTGTGGCCTGGAGCTGTAACTTTATCTATGATGTGTCTCTTCATGCACATAGAATGAAGCCTGTACATAGAGACAAGCTCCTGGCTTGGATAGATTGGCTAGTTTAAGTCTCTGGTTTGTATTTCTTACTCTTTACCTTTAGTCTCTTGTACAGCTTGTAAATAGTTGGTTTGGGTGTTTTAGTAAAAGAAAGGCTGTGGGGCTTTTGCCTCACATCACATAGTAGGGGAAAAAAAAACACTCCTGGTTCAGAAACAAGAATTAAGACTGATTGTTCCACTGGCTATGTGTTGGTCATTGTGTCTGACCACACCTGAAAATATGATCACTACCATTACATAAAAATATTGTAACTTTAAACTTACAGGCAATCCATTGATAGGACCAATGGTATATAGAAGAAAACTCATGTCCTACATACCTCTTTTTGCCCAACCTAATCCAAATTTGCATTGCTAGATGAATATCTTTGAAATCTTCCCTTCAAAGAAGAGAGTAGATAATCTGGTTTGTTGAAATTAGCTCTTAAACAAAATTACCGTTGGTTTTCAACTAAACAATTGTAAATAAACATAATCAAATTCAAGTAGAAGCTACCTCAACCTCAATTGTCGTATGTAGTCTGGCAGCTGGAGCATCAGCCAGTAAGGTTTTACACTAGAGTTCACCCCTGAAGATGTTGCTTGTCCATCTGGATCTGAGCAATGCCCAGGAGCAATGCCATGGGAAATTTGCCAAACTCCCATCAACAAGCTCGCTGTAGAACAGTATGCCCAGGAGCAATGCCACGGGAAATCTCCCCAAACTCCTATCAGCAAATTAACTGTAGAACAGATCTTCTATGCTATGTAGTCCTCAGCATTTTGTCATTACAAACAGATTCTATCCAATATGGCTATGACCTATGAGCCTATGAGACAAACATTTGAAAAAAAATAGTGAGGTTACAAGATGATTTGTTACTGAGGATAGCCAAATAAGAGCAAAGGAAACCAGTAATTATTTAGCAATCCATTAGGAAAACTGGGAGCTGGCAGGAAATGTAGGAAATTAAGTTTGACAAGTTGGAATTATCAACAAACACTTCATTATAAATTGATTAAGTACTACCCAGTAAAAAAAGATAAATATCTAAATGATTAGGTGACAAATTAGAAATAAGAAACAAGAATGATCTGATAAATACAGCAACCTGAATACCATTGTCTAATTTGAAGCCCATAGCAGCTTCAGGACTATGCAGATTGTGAGCATGGAACAGATTGAACCGAACCATATAAACGAAAAAAGTTTGGATTCCATGGCACGAAATATAATTCATATAAGAGACAGAGCGAAGACATCAGGCTGAAATCCAAGCAATATCCAAAACGTTTTCTGCTTCCTCCAAGAGTTGCTAAAACGTTTTTTGTTTCCCCTTATCTTACTTACAATGTGTGTCTGAATTAAAACAAGGGCATACTGAATGGTTCAATAAATACAGCAACATGAAATGGTTAAGGCAAGATGATAAGAACAAACCGTCTATTGGATTCAGGAGTATTCAACAAGTGGGCAGGGAACAGACTGAAGTGAACCAAATTTCAATAAGAAAAATGACAGCCAGGACATCAATAGGCTGTCATCCATGCAATTTTGAAAAGTTCATCAGCAGGGATCTAATGGGAGAGGTTAACAACACCCATTTGCTGAATAAGAGAAACAGTAGACAATTGTTCTAAGCAACATTTGGCCAACTTCTCATAGATGATGATAACAAGACGGTACCATCAGATACTGCCGCGTCAACAGGCTAGTACGATGCAGCAACAGGTTAAAGCAAGATCAAAACTCAAAAGAACACATGGTCTAACAGCACAGCACGGAACAGACTGAAGGGAACCATATTATAAAAGAAAAAACTCAGATTCCAGGGGAGCAAATATAGATCGGAATAAATGACAAAGCCAGATCATCATTATACAGATATCCGAGCAATTTCGAAACGGTCTTCAGCAGAGATCTAACCAGTGGTGTTAACACAACCATTTGCTGAATAAGAGAAACGGCAGACAATTGTTCTTAACAACATTTTGCAAACTTCTCATAGATGATGATGATGATAACAAGATGGTACCATCAGATACTACCACATCCAACAACAGGCTAACACGACGCAACTAACACAGCTCTAAACCACAAGTCGAGACGCTACAAAGCGGCCTAGGCCCTCTCGCCCCTGATGCGGCGTGCGAGCTGGATGTCCTTGGGCATGATGGTGACGCGCTTGGCGTGGATGGCGCAGAGGTTGGTGTCCTCGAAGAGGCCAACGAGGTAGGCCTCGGCGGCCTCCTGGAGCGCGGAGACGGCGGAGCTCTGGAAGCGGAGGTCGGTCTTGAAGTCCTGCGCGATCTCCCTGACGAGGCGCTGGAAGGGCAGCTTGCGGATGAGCAGCTCCGTGCTCTTCTGGTACTTGCGGATCTCGCGGAGCGCGACGGTGCCGGGGCGGAAGCGGTGGGGCTTCTTCACGCCGCCGGTGGCCGGCGCGGACTTGCGCGCCGCCTTGGTGGCCAGCTGCTTGCGCGGCGCCTTGCCGCCGGTGGACTTCCTCGCCGTCTGCTTCGTGCGGGCCATCGGGAAATTTGGAGTGGGGAGAGGAAGCTGAGGGCTGTTGGTGAGATTTGGGGATTGGAATGAGGATGAGGAAGATGGGAAGAGTGTGGGGGATTTTAAAGGAGAGGAGGAGCGGCCCGGTGGGCGCGAGTCTGCCAAAAAATTGTATTTTTTGGCGCTTTGCTTTTGGCAGGCGAGTTTGGGGCGTTCGATTCGAGAGGTGTGGACGGTGAGGATTCGGTTTCAAGTGAGTCACGCGGATCGTGGAGAGCGATCCGTGGCGCTGGGTTTCTGCGTTCTGAGTGGCTGCTTGCAGCTGCGTGTAACCATGCCAGTCCGGCAGTCCAGGATCTTCTCTTGGTAGGGTTCGAGCTTGCAGAAAAATAGATAACGACTGACCTCCACGACTTGAGCACCTGGCGTCTAGGCCCCCTCAAGGCCTCAAGTCTCAACAAAGAAAAGCTTGTACTACTTTGTAATTCAGATACTCCTATATATATTGGAAATATAAGTACTTTACAAAAGAAAAAGAAAAAGAAAAACATCATGGACAACCAAACACGCCCAAATCTTAGTATTGGAAATATGAGTAATTTATCATGAGATTTAATCCAAGCAATCAGTGGATAAAACATGGTCGTAACACCAAAAGATTAAACTAGCATGCGAACTAGTAGAGCGGATGAACATAGCATATATATGTTGAATGCCATAGCAAGAAACTCAAGCAAAATCTCAAATAGAAAGAGGGGGAACACGTACGCTGCAGAGGGGGGGGGGGGGCGTTCACGTTGTCGGTGTTGTATCCCATCTCACCAAAGAGGTTGTCGATGTCATGAAAAGAATTCATCTTTGGGAATTTAATCGGCGACATCCATTATGTTGTCGCCATTCTCCCGTACAGGATAACGAGAGGCGGGGTTCCAGAGGCCTACTTTCCCGTCCAACAGAGCAAGTCGAGGAACATGATGGGGAAGACTCGAGCAGTTACGCGGTGCTCTAGAACCAAGTGGCATGCGCATAGGCGGTGTTGTGGCGCGTCTCTCTAGAGAGGAGCGGGCTCTTTTTCATAGGCACGATGAAGTGGTGGGATATGAAACTAAACGTTGAGGCATAGCTGAACGGCCAAATGTGTGTATTCCTGAACAACTAGTACACAAGGCGTAGGGTGCTCCCTCGACTCATCTCAATCCATGGAACAAAGTGCGACATGATGAGGCGAGGAAGGAGGAGAAGGAGGAGCGTGTGTGTAGGTACGCACATATATAGATGGTTTTAGGTCAATACGAGTTTTGGGGCGTGAATAACGAGGAGGAATAAGCATGGGCCCCCATGGCGCAGCCTAGGGCGGTGGTCGTACCATGGCCCCTCTTGGCTTAGGTTGTTGATGGCCGCGTCAAGGTTAGTGATGTGTTGCTTTTCCCCCTCGGTCTTGAGCTTTTCATGTAGCTACTAGAAAAACATCTCTAGGCAATCACCTTTCCTATGGAACACTAGAATAGTGGTGCACCACGGGTATATACACGTGGCGCACCGAGAAGTGGTGCGTCACGCAGGACAAATACTCATGGCGCACGCGAAAAACTAGTGCGTATTTCACTTACTTTGTCCTCCACACTAGCTACCTCAAATCTACCTCGAGATCTTCCATGGATACTCAAAGGTTACCTATGCGTGAGTTTTTCACGGGCAAATAGCTCATCTGCGACATCTTTCCTCGTTGTTGGAAAGAAAACGACGTTGTTCGTAGGAATAGCCCCCATGTGATACTCGTGACGACGCAAATAGCTAGCATGTGACACTTCTCTTAAACAACAGTAGACACCTTATCAACTCAAATCACATGGGCTGAGCGGGACCCACAACTTATCCACATCAGCATAGGACACCTCCGAGCGCGGGACCTACCTCTTGTCCACCTCACCGCGGGACCCACAGCTTATCCACCTCACTGCATGGGACCCACAACTCTCAACTGGTACAAAATAGAGCCGCCTCGCCCCCGCGCCGCAGCAATCTGTTGGGGGGATGACCCCCGGTATGCCAAAGGCATGCCGAACCGGATGGTCTTATCCATCGAGATACCGGTTTAATATTTGCACCGGAACTCAAAGATAGGAATTTGGCTAAGTAAGCTAAGCCGGTATCCCCAAGAGGGGTATACCGGAACCGGGAAGGAAAGATACCGGAGCACCGGAAGGAAGAGCATGTCGGCTGGCTGGTCAAAGATTCCGTCAGGAGCTAAAAGACAAGGATGAGCTAAGCAAAGTAGCTTTAAACGAAGGCCTGAAGACAAAGAAGAGGATGACGGCCAAAGAAGCCGGAGGACGTCAGCCTCCCTGTTTAAAGAAGACCCCGGTGTCATCTATGATTAAAGTAGCTTTATAAAGTATCTTTGTAAAGTAGTTTGTCTAGTCAAAGATCCCATTAGGGTTTCTTGTCTCGTAAGCCACCCTCTCCCCTATATAAGGAGAGGGGCAGCCTCTTTTATACGCGCGGAGTAAAAGAGAAGATAGAGAGAGAACCTTGTAAGCTTGAACTCCGTAACTCGTGGAGATCAATGAAAATGGTGATCTAGAGCGAGTTCTTCCTTGTGTCTTTCTTCTTCAACCTCCGGCCTTTGCCAAGTTCTTGAGGAAACCATCCGGAAGTTCGTCCCATCCGGTCACAAACCCTCCCCGAATCCTCTAGCGTCCATTCGGCCCCAAGATAAGCCATCCTATGGCATCCGTTTGTTCCCCACGACGACGCTTGGCGCCCACCGTGGGGCATGAAGTGGCGCTTGCTGGAGTTCATATTCG
>NC_061509.1:78713844-78798432 GCF_022539505.1 Lolium rigidum | reverse complement strand
GCCGCCGCTACTCCCCACGCCGCCCTTGCCATCGGCCCTTGCTGCGGCGGCGGTGGGCCCTACCACCGAAGGTGGTTTGGGGGCCCGGGGATGGCCGCCATGGCTGCTAGGGCGGGTGTGGCCGGCTCATCTTCGTGCAGCAACCAGGGCGGCGCCCTTGGTTGGGGTGGTGGCGGAGATCCTCGCCCGGCGGCTCCATGGCCGGTGGTGAAGAAGCAGGGCCGGCGGATGGTGTCTGTAACCTCAGATCTCGATCTGGGTACCCCTGCCACCGCCCCGATCCTCGCTGTTGCGTGGTTGGGCCGGATCCGGTGGGGGATCGACCCTACTCGGACGCCTCCTTTCCCAGTACTGGTCTAGCCTCAGGGCTGTGGTAGAGTTTGGTGGGGCTGCTTGTAGGTTTTCGGCAGGTGGCGTGGGGCTGCTCGCAAGGCTTGAATAAAGGTGGTGGTCCTAGGATTCTTATTTTGCGAAGATGAAGACCTTCCGGATGCCGATCATTCTTCATCTAGATGGAGTAATGAGTTTCGGAAGGCGCCACCGACGAATGGAACATTGCATCTTTTGCCTGAAGTTTGCTGGATCGGGTGGTATTCGGTCGCGCGTACCCATGCTTTTATTACGACCGTTTGGTTCTGGAGGGAGCGACGGGAAGCTCTGTTCTGTGTTACCATCGGATGACATTCTGATCATGGTGAAAATCATAGGCGGAGAATATCATGAAAACCGAATTGGAGGACTAGCAATGGAGGTTCGAATCTCTGTGATGTTAAGGGACTTGTTTGGTGTTTTGGTACTCTCAGCAACAATATGCAAGTGGGGCCGACAGCACATGTGAGTTCAGAGTCTTACCTTTCAGGTCTCACCTTAATTGATTGTGTCTGGCAATGATCTTGTTGAAGATATTGTTTTGAGAGCGAGGACTGTCTTCATGGTGAAAACCTAAGATCTTTTGATTGTGCACTGTTTCTCTTATTGGAGGCGTTACTTTTGGAGACCCTGGAGTTCAGGTGTTTTCTTGGTGGTGGATGTATTGTTGCTGTTAGGGCTGGAACACCGTAGCGGGACTTTTTTCTTAGTTTTCTTTTTAGTTTTTGGTTGGGTGTGTATCCGTATTACCATTAGGGTAGTGCGTAGTTACGAAGGTTGGGTGTAATTGGTATCTTATTAATATTAATATATTCTCTTTATCGAAAAATCCCTAGTGCACTTGTAAAAAGATTATCAATTTTTTTCACCAAAAAATTTACGAACTGTACACAACAACATAAAAATGAATTAAATATGCTAGGAAAGGCTAAGACTTAACGCCCCCTATACCGAAATCCTGGCTCGGTCCCTTGATCGAAATATCTTGGCCCATAAGATCCTCAAACCTAGAGAACTCAACATTTATAATATCATCAAGTTTTGTCTTTGGTGAGATATGTGTCAAATATGTGTACGACTAGTGCTTTTTTTCGCGAAAACGCAAAAGCCTTGCGTTTCGATGCATTGATAGATAAAGAGGGTTTATGTACAAAGTCCAGAAGAGGGACCAACGCCACGCCATACAACTCAACCCAAAAGACCTAATCTAGGGGAGGAGTTGGCGAAGCCCCCGGGCGCCGCGTCCGCCCATTGTCGCGCCTCGGCCTTGATGTCACCGACTAAGGAGGCCAACGAGGGACGCGCGTTGTCAAAGACCGCAGTGTTCTGTGCTTCCAAATTCACCACGCCGTGAGCATGATGAGTGACGAAGTTCCTTTGCGCAAGCCGGCGTGGGGAGGTCCGCACCACCAGCGACCACCACTCCGCGAAGTCACCCTCAACCGTCGGAGGCCCCGCGGTAGATCGAATCCACGATAGGACCTCGAACCAAACTGTCCTAGAGAAGGAACAGCCGGTCAGGATGTGCGCCATAGTCTCCAGCGGCCGGTCGCACAGCGGGCATCTTGTCGCGTGGGGCAATCCCCGACGCGCCAGACGCTCACTCGTCCAACACCTGTCCAGGCAAGCAAGCCAGATGAAGAACTTCACCCTTGGTGGCGCCCAGGATTTCCAGTTGAGCTTCCAGGAGCCTGATAGGATCGCCCCCTGGAAGAGGGCGTCATAGCGGGAGCTGGAGGAATGCGGCCATCCGTCGTCCAACGCCAGACTAACCTGTCTTGATCTGGGGAGAGCACCATGTCCCTGAGCCTAATCCATAGCTGGACATACTGCCATAGAGCCAAGGCGCTCGGTGCGCCCTCGATGTCCGTGATCCAGCTGCGCTCCACCAGCGCCTGCTGCATTGTGCGCCGCTTCCTGAGGCGCTTGGGAATGAGCGCATAAACCTCCGGTGCTAGCTCCCTAATGGACTTGCCATCCAGCCATCTGTCCTCCCAGAAGAGAGCGGACTCGCCGTTGCCCACCACCATAGAAGTGGAGGCGGCGAAGGCGTCCCGGCTCGATCTTCGAGAACTGCATGTCGAGCCCACGCCATGGTCGTTGGGGGTCGGTCCGCATCCTCCATAGCCAACGAACCCGAAGGCTGATGGCAGTGCGAGCGAGATCCGGGATCCCTAGCCCCCCAAACCGCAGCGGGCGGCACACCCTCGACCAGTTGACATGGCAGTGACCGCCATTGGCCTCTGCCCTACCGGCCCAAAGGAAGCTTCGCATGATCTTGTTAACCTGTTTCAGCGCCTTCTTGTTGAAGCTTAGCACCATGAGCTGATGCATCGGAATAGCAGCCAGCACCGATCTAACCAGCGCCAAGCGACCTGCCCTGGGCATCATAGACGCTTTCCAGGTAGGTAACTTGTCAGCCAGACGGTCCACCACAGGCTGGAACGCCTCACCCGGTAGCCGACGGATGGAGAGTGGGATGCCGAGGTATTTGACAGGGAAGGGTGCCAACTGGCACTCCATCACCCCGGCAGCGGCATTGGCCACATCCTCCGTGCGGGCAATCGCGAGAGACCGAGCATTTGGCGAAGTTGGTGTGCGGGCTCGACGGCGTGTCCAAAGAGCTCCGAATGCCGCGGATAGCGCGCAACTCTGTCTCATCCGGATGGCGGAAGATGACCACATCGTCCGCGTAAAGCGACACCGTTGTGGCCGGTTCCCGCCGTGCCGGGCGCCGCGAATCCCCAGCTCGATCGCCCTAGTTAATGCTCTGTTAAGCGTGTTCATGATCGGCACGAACAACGATGGCGACAGAGGATCCCCCTGTCTCAGGCCCCTCCTATGCAAAATGGGGGGACCTGGCTCGCCATTTAGCATCACCCTGGTACTAGCAGGTGGACGGGAGGATGGCCACCAGCTCACGTAACCTCGGCCCAAATCCCATCTTTCGGAGGACCTCCACCGGGAACCCCCAAGAGACGGAATCAAAGGCCCGGGCTATGTCGAGCTTGAGCATCACCCGTGGCTCTTTCATCCCGTGCGGGAATCTCACCGTCTCGCCGAACCAACATGAAGTTGTCGTGAATGCACCGCTTGCGAATGAACGCGCATTGGTTGCGATCCACCGGCGACTCCATCCGAGGGGCCAAGCGAGTAGCCAACGTCTTCGCCACGAGCTTGGCGAAGATGTGGATCGAGCTAATTGGCCGGTAATCACCCAAAGCGGCCGCATCCGGGCGCTTGGGCAGCGAGGATTAGAAGGGCCTGGTTCGGGCCACTGGAACCCGCGCCCGCACATCGTGAACAACTTATCAAACGCGGCCATGAAGTCCGCCTTCACCGTCCCCCAACAGCTCTGGAGGAACTCAGCCGTAAAGCCATCGGGTCCCGGCGCCTTGCCATGAGGCAAGCGGCGGACCACCTCCCATATCTCACCCTCTGTGAACTCAACCTCAAGCTCGGACAGGTCCTCTGAGTGTGTGCCCAGGAAGTCCAGGTCCAGCGAGTACTGTCGATCCACCGTAGTGCCAAGAAGCTCCTCAAAGTGTGTGAAGGAAGCTTCGGCCATGGTCGCATGGTCAGAGACGACCGCGCCCTCAACCTGGAGATTGTGAATGACGTTCTTCTGCCGGCGGTAAGCCGCGTGCTGG
This sequence comes from Lolium rigidum, assembly GCF_022539505.1. Lineage (NCBI taxonomy): Eukaryota > Viridiplantae > Streptophyta > Magnoliopsida > Poales > Poaceae > Lolium > Lolium rigidum. The sequence goes on along the minus strand of NC_061509.1, from coordinate 78,794,413 downwards.
TGGAAGAAGGCTGTATTAGCATCCCCCTCCCTGAGCCAAGCAATCTTGGCCCGCTGCCTGGCCATCGTGCGCTCGAGCGAAGCGAGCCCCAGGTAGGCTTGCTTCAGGCGAGCCCCATGTACTAGTGCTACGGTTGGACTTGTAATAACGTGGAAGGTTACGTGTTGTAGTCGAACTCTTGTAACCTGGCCTAATATATAAAGGCACCAGGAGTAGCTAAAATAGACTAGACGCAAGTTGTAGGTTAGACACAAGATTGATTTTCTGGGGCGGTCCGTTGCCCGTGGCGGGGGTGCTGGACCGGCGTGGCGTTGTAGATCTGAAGTGTCTGTGTCACCTTAACAAACTTGTTGTCGACGGTACCGTGATAGTACATGGGGAGGAGCGCCCGTAAAGCATGCCCCGCAGATGTAGGAGTTCGCTGAACTGCGTTACCAAATCTCGGTGTCGTTTGCTGTGATTGGTTGTCCTCGGTAGATCTATTTGGCGCCTCCAACCTTAACAAGTGGTATCAGAGCGAGGTTGAATTGGAGGTCGTGGATTTGTTGATCTAGAGAAAGTCGATGATACAAGGTCGAAGATCGAGTTGTGGTGCTGTCGAAATTGGTTGCAAGTGACACCCGGTGTGATCGCTGATGCAATGAAAAGTAGTGTTGTTGATCTAGAGAAAGTCGATGATGCAAGGTCGAAGTAGCAGCGGAGCTCATTATTAATGGTTCAAGTCCAGGTATACATATGTTCCAGCATGACAATTTCAAGATGGCGAAGGTCATATTCACCAAGGTGGAGATTGTTGTGATATCTGTACGAGTAGTGCTACGGTTGAACTTGAACTTAGCCTTATATATAAAGACATCAAGAGTAGCCAAAATAGACTAGACGTAAGTTGTAGGTTAGACATAATAATGATTTTCAGAAATGGTCCGACGCCCATGGCAGGGGTGCTAGACCGACGTGGCGTTGTAGATCTAAAGTGTTTGTATCACCTCGATAAGCTTGTCGTCGACGATACTGTGATAGTACTTGTGGAGGAGCGCTCGTAAATCATGTCCCGCAGACGTAGGCCGTTCGCCGAACTGCGTTATGGAATCTTAGTGTCGTTTGTTGTGATTGGTTGTTCTCGGTAGATCGATTTGGTGCCTCAGACGTTAACAGTTTTGATGAACTATCTTATGACCAACGCCAAGCTTGTGAGGAGATTAAGAAGTTACGATAAAAGGAGTTTGAGGCATTGAGGCCAAAATAAGATGAAGCTAATCTGGAGACGTATCTGGCAAGCTTCAGAAAAGATTGTCAAGATGTTATTTGCCGACTGAATAGCCCAAGCTACCACCGACCCGGACGTTTGGGACCTGGCAACGCGCGAGGTCGAAATCGTGTGCGTTAATGTGTGCTATGTGATTAGCACTTAATATAGCACGAAATTAATACAGATGATTTACCTTTTCGTATCTAGTTGGATACCTGATGAAATACACAACCAGGTCGGTGCAGAGTTATTGCACATGCAAAGTTATTGCGCATGCATGCTTTTGATCCGCTTTCTCTCTCATTCATTAAACTCTGCGTTAATCCATAATACTACTCGAGTACTTACACAATGTGTCAAACTAGTGAGATTCGGCTGATTTATGCGCAAGATGCTATAGAATTCACCGCTAGTGCTCTTGGAGGGATTGTGACTTGAACAGGAAAAAAAGCCAAACTCAGCTACGTTCAGCAATGAAAACAAGATTTGATTATCAAGCTAGGCAATCTGAAGGAACAAACGTAGCCATTGGGATAATAACTTAAAGATCAGACCTGAGATCAGTGATCAATTCATTCCTCAGCTGTGATCCTTGATACTCGTAGCATTAGCTTGCTATTAGAGTTGACCCAGCCTTATTCCCACCACACAATGGTTGCACCCAGGAAGTAAAATGAAATGATGGTTTCTTAAAAGAATGAATATATTCCTCAGCTTTGCACATGAGAAAAAAGGCATTATCCATGCTAGATTCAGCATGCGCATTCAATTTTTTTGGATTCGATTGTTTTATGGGGATTCAACATGCACATATCATTTCATACCTGTATATAAACAAAGATTTAGCAATCTTTTTGACAGAAACAGAAGCATAAAAATCTACACAAGAAATCCGAGGTCAAGAGTCGCACAAAAAATCTGACACCATAATTCATACAAGGAAGCTGATGCTTCAACGGGGACATATACACGGGAGCAACAATGATTCATGGGAAATCTGTGACACTATCAACAAGATAATTTCATTTTCGTAAAGCAATCTAAACACTCTAAGAACATGAATCAGATGCAAATAGGATTGAACATGGACAGGATGGGCGCAATGCCGAAATCAGATGCAAAATAGATCAGTCTGAACACTCTAGGAATATGAATGGAATGAAAGAAAATCAAGAACAAGATCAAAATCGGATATGGCAATTTTTTTTGGCAAAGAACATGGACAGAACGGGCGGCATGAATCATAGCCAGATGAGATCTGCTCGTGCCATGGGCAGATGAAGTTGACCGGAACGTCGGGCAACAATCAAACGAACCTGCTCGAGGAGCCCTCGTTGAAGGCCGGCCTAACACAACGACTGATTCTCAGCCCCGCCATAGGCGTGATGCGGTTCTTCAAGGAGCTTGGCCGGCGAATCTGAAAGAGGCCCCGCCCCCACCGCGGCCAAATGCCTCCTCGACTCACCTTGACGGCCGATGCGCTCCGTCGAAGGCCTCCGCCACACGAGCTAGCTCGGCCAAGAAGCCTCCTCCGCCGCCCGACCTAGCCCGTAGCGCCACACTGCCATCACTGCCGGCCTCGGGCACAGCCGGGTTGGACGCCCTTAGCGCTATTGTCCTTGGACGACCGGAGCGCGACGACAAGCGCAGCCGAGTAGGCGTCGTCGGCGACCTCGAGCACCGCCGGGTGGCGCCCTGCCCCACGAGCATGATGCCGGTGCTGGTGCCCGCACACTGGATCTCATGGGCGCCCGTGCCGGTGTGGAAGGAAGGAGGAAGAGGGATGCGGGGCTAGTGGAGGATGGCGATTTAATGCCAATTAATGTGACGCGTCGGTGAGGAGAGGAATACACATCACCTACCTCATATACGGATATACCAGCTGAAAAATACACACGTACGGATACACATGTTGCTCTCTGATTGGTTGCACTTTCATCCTCGCCCGTACCCGGGTTCTGTTCGCTATTTCCGAAGCTACCACCTCTAATCATCATGAACGACAAACCACTGTAAGTTTTTTTTTCGATATGGGGAATAACCCCAGCCTTTGTATCAAAGTGATACATACGGCTTTTATTTCATTATTAGCAAAGTGTCCGTCTTCAGAACGGTAGAAAGTATGCAATTATTACAAATCATGGGTCACTCAACGTTTCCATGTGGATCAACCACCTAAAAAAAATGCAGCAACATGATGCGGCCAAGGATCAGCAAGTGAGCCTACGGTCAAGCTGCCAACCGCACCGGCTGAATAAATCCTGAGCGACCATCTCCAAACGGCTGCACCCAAAATCCATGTCCTGGCGCTGCGCTTCCGGCTGGAGACATAACCACGTACGGATCCAGTGAGTAGCAAGAGGGATAACCTGCAAAAAGGAGGCACGATTTGATTTTTTAAAAATGAGATCATTTCGCACATGCCACATTGCCCACAGGAGAGCACAAATACCAACTCTAATTTGGTTTTTAGCTATCTTGTGCACCCCATGTAGCCAGCCCCCAAATAAGGTTCTAACATTCTTGGGGGGAGGGATACCGAACGCCATGTGAACAATGCGCCAAATAATCTTAGTGAAAGGGCATTCAAAAAATAAATGTTGTATAGTTTCATCATGGTCGCAAAAACTACATTTTGTATTACCATGCCAATTCCTTTTAATGAGGTTATCCTTCGTTAAAATGACTTTTCTGTGAAGAAACCACATAAAAATCCTTATTTTCAAAGGTACTTTGATTTTCTAAATGTATTTACGTAGATAATTTGTATGCCCATTCAAATAGTCAAGATACATAGACTTAACGGTGAACGCCTTTGAGGCGGTTAAGGTCCAGCGTAGAACATCTTTAGCATCAGAAAGCTCAATCTCAATCAAGCGACTAACTAAGTGCATCCATCTTGCCCATTTTTGCTCGTCTAGGTTTCGTCTAAAGGCTATATTTACAGGGAAACCCTGCAGCACGTTGGCGACTAAAACATTTTTATGATTGACAATGCGGTATAGAGAAGGGTATTGCTACGCTAAAGGCTTGTCCCCTAACCAAATATCCTCCCAAAATCGAGTATCTAAGCCATTCCCAACTTCAAAGGAAGCCTTAGAAAAGAAATCATCTTTAATTTTCATTAGTCCTTTCCAAAAAGGAGAATCATTTGGTTTAACCTTCACTTGCGAGAGAGTATTAGAATGGAGGTTGATGACCCACAAGTATAGGGGATCGCAACAGTCTTCGAGGGAAGTATTACCCAATTATTGATTCGACACAAGGGGAGACAAAGAACACTTGAAAGCCTTAACAGCGGAGTTGTCAATTCAGTGCACACTGGAAACGGACTTGCTCGCAAGAGTTTATCGATAGTAACAGTTTTATAGCGATAGCGAGTAGTGATTTTAGTAAACAGCGAGGATTAAAATACTGTAGGCACGGGGACGGATGACGGGCGTTGCATGGATGAGAGAAACTCATGTAACAATCATAGCAGGGCATTTGCGGATAATAATAAAACGGTATCCAAGTACTAATCAATCAATAGGCATGTGTTCCAATTATAGTCGTACGTGCTCGCAATGAGAAACTTGCACAACATCTTTTGTCCTACCAGCCGGTGGCAGCCGGGCCTCAAGGGAAACTATCTGGATATTAAGGTACTCCTTTTAATAGAGTACCGGAGCAAAGCATTAACACTCCGTGAACACATGTGATCCTCACATCGCTACCATTCCCTCCGGTTGTCCCGATTTCGTCACTTCGGGGCCATTGGTTCCGGACAGCGACATGTGTATACAACTTGCGGGTAAGATCATAAACAACGAATATCTTCATGAATCAATAACATGTTCGGATCTGAGATCATGGCACTCGGGCCCTAGTGACAAGCATTAAGCATAACAAGTTGCAACAATATCATAAAAGTACCATCTACGGACACTAGGCACTATGCCCTAACAATCTTATGCTATTACATGACCAATCTCATCCAATCCCTACCATCCCCTTCGGCCTACGAGCGGGGGAATTACTCACACATGGATGGAGGAAACATTGTCGGTTGATGGAGAGGCGTTGGCGGTGATGGCGGTGATGATCTCCTCCAATTCCCGTCCGGCGGAGTGCCGGAACGGAGACTTCGGCTCCCGCGATGGAGTTTCGTGATGTGGCGGCGTTCGGAGGGTTTACGGCGACTTCGACTTCTCCTCGTGCGTTTTTAGGTCCGGGCGAATAAGTAGTCCGAAGGGGGCGTCGGAGGCCAGGCCGAGGGGGCCACACCATAGGGCCGCGCGGCCCCCCTAGGCCGCGCCGCCTTATGGTGTGGGGCCCTCGGGCCTCCACTTCAATTGTCCTTCCGGCTCCGTCGTATTCGGGAAAATAGGCCCTTTCGTCAAAATCCCGAGGTTTTTCCTGAAAGTTGGATTTCTGCACAAAAACGAGACACCAGAACAGTTCTACCGAAAACAGCGTTAGTCCGTGTTAGTTGCATCCAAAATACACAAATTAGAGGCAAAACAATAGCAAAAGTGTTCGGGAAAGTAGATACGTTTTGGACGTATCAACTCCTCCCAAGCTTAGCTTATTGCTTGTCCTCAAGCAATTCGATTAACAACCGAGCGATAAAAGAACTTTCACGAACACATTTGCTCATATGATGTATATATTCTCATGATATGGCTAATACTTAAGCGAGTTCATAATAAGATACATGCGAGTAAGATCATCTAACAACTATGTCAATCATGAAGAGGTACCAACAATTAATAATAAGCATCATGAATCATGTATATAAGCAGGATTGCAATGTTCATAAGAGAGTATGATAAAGTGGTATCTCGCTTGCCTGTATTTGATTGGCAAAACATAAATGCCCGGGCACCTCCGGAGTTCATAGAAAGACTAGAAGTAGTGATTGTCAAAGATAAAAGCATCAAAGTTATACCACAATCAATCATATTTTGAGACAAGCATATTATACTAAGAATGACAGCTTGTGCTCTCAAGAAAGTACTCAAAGAAATAATGGAGACACAACATAAAAGTAAAAGATTGACCCTTCGCGAGAGGGAAGCAGGGGACTAACATGCGCTAGAGCTTTTCATTTGTAAAGCGAGGAGTAAAATTATTTTGAGAGGTGTTTGTTGTTGTCAACGAATGGTAATGGGTACACCAACTACCTCGCCAACCGGACTTTCAAGAGCGGCTCCCATGAATTATTTGCATGTTTATGTGGCACTCCTTCCAACCTTTCTTACACAAACCATGGCTAACAGAATCCTCGGGTGCCTGCCAACAGCCACATACCATGAAGGAGTGCCTTTTTTACTTTAGTTTTATTATAATGATGACACTCCCCCCAACCTTTGCTTACACAAGCCATGGCTAACCGAATCCTTCGGGTGCCGTCCAACAATCACAAACCATGGAGGAGTGTCTATTTAAGTTAATTAATTCGGGACTGGGAATCCCATTGCCGGCTCTTTTTGCAAAATTATTGGATAAGCGGATGTGCCACTATTCCATATGAGAGTCCGTCAAAAGTAAATGACAAGGTTGAAAGCTAAACACCACATACTTCCTCATGAGCTATGAAACATTAACACAAATTAAGAGGCATTTTGAAGATTTTAAAGGTAGCGCATGAGAATTTACTTGGAATGGTTTGAAATGCCATGCATAGGTATTTATGGTGGACACTCTGGAATAACTTAGTTTTCCACAATCAGATTGTCGTAGATCGTCATTATTGCCTTTTCACTTGTGTCGCTTGGATAATATGAAATGAAAACCACGCTCCAGCCACCGCAGACCATTGAACTCATAATGAACTTTACAAACCAAAGAAGAACAGCAAATATTTTTGGTGTTTTCGAATTTGAGAACAAGAACAAAAGGAAACAAGCAAACAAAGCAAAATCTTTTTGGGTTTTCTTATAGCAAACTAGCAATAGCAAATAAAGCGAAACAAATGCAAGAAACCAAGATAAACAAATGATGAAGAGAAACAACAGAAATATTTTTGGTCTTTTTGTGTTTTAGGAAAGAAACAAAGTGGAAACAAGAAATAGCAAACTAAAAGAAACACAGAAAAGCGAGATGGCAGAAATCTGCCAAAACCCGACAGCAGTACAGAAATCGATTTTTACAAAAATCTTACGTTGCTCAGTTCAAAAAGTGTTCAACTAATGAAAGTTAGATAATAACCTGGGGAACATGCACAAAAATTGGCTTCGCAAAATACTGTTCTGGAAGTGCGCACGAATTTTTACGGTAACAGCCCAGAATCTGTTTTCAGGCAGCACTTCCCCAAATATCATCTTTCTCTCATTAGAAAACCACTCAAAGAGACTAAACAAGTATGTACAAGTATCCAGCAACCATAATATGCAAAGAATGAGTGATTCTGGTATACCTCCCCCCAAGCTTAGGCTTTTGGCCTAAGTGGAGTTCAATCCCATCGAGACCATGAGGTAGTATCTCCGTGGTACGACGAAGATGGATCATATTCCGGGTATGTGCTAGAAGAAGCACCCGGATACGTGACGGTGTAATCGTAGGAGGGTGATGTCTACGTTCCCCCTCCTTTCCTGTAGACAGTGTTGGGCCCCCAAGAGCAGAGGTTTGTAGAACAGCAGCAAGTTTTCCCTTAAGTGGATCACCCAAGGTTTATCGAACTCAGGGAGGAAGAGGTCAAAGATATCCCTCTCATGCAACCCTGCAACCACAAAGCAAGAAGTCTCTTGTGTCCCCAACACACCTAATAGGTGCACTAGTTAGGCGAAGAGATAGTGAAATACAGGTGGTATAAATAAGTATGAGCAGTAGCAACGGTGCCAGAAAATAGCTTGCTGGCGTGTAGTTGATGGTGGTAGTATTGCAGCGATAGTAACACGGTAAAACAATAAACAAGCGAGTAGTAACTCAGCAGTATTTAGGAACAAGGCCTAGGGATTACACTTTCACTAGTGGACACTCTCAACATTGATCACATAACAGAATAGATAAATGCATACTCTACACTTTTGTTGGATGATGAACACATTGCGTAGGATTACACGAACCCTCAATGCCGGAGTTAACAAGCTCCACAATAATGCTCATGTTTTAGTAACCTTTAGTGTAAGATAGATCAACAGACTAAACCAAGTACTAGCATAGCATGCATATGTAGGAGGAATAGATCACATCAATATTATCATAGCAATAGTTAACTTCGCAATCTACAAGAGATCATGATCATAGCATAAACCAAGTACTAACACGGTGCACGCATCGTCACCTTTGCACACATGCGGGAGGAATAAAACTACTTTAATAACAAATCACTAGAGTAGCACATAGATAAATTGTGATACAAAACATGTTGCAATCATAAAGAGATATAAATAAGCACCTCACTATGCCATTCAACATTGAGTAAGTATTCTGTGAAATATGGCCTAAGAGACCCACACGGTGCACACACTTGTCACCTTTACACACGTGGGACAAGGAGTCTCCGGAGATCACATAAGTAAAACTCACTTGACTAGCATAATGACATCTAGATTACAAGCATCATCATATGAATCTCAATCATGTAAGGCAGCTCATGAGATTATTGTATTGAAGCACATAGGAGAGAGATGAACCACATAGCTACCGGTACAGCCCCGAGCCTCGATGGAGAACTACTCCCTCCTCATGGGAGCAGCAGCGGTGATGAAGATGGCGGTGGAGATGGCAGCGGTGTCGATGGAGAAGCCTTCCGGGGGCACTTCCCCGCTCCGGCGGGGTGCCGGAACAGAGACTCCTGTCCCCGGATCTTGGCTTCGCGATGGCGGCGGCTCCGGAAGGTTTTTGTGGTTTTCATCGAACGCCCGAGGTTTTTAGGTCGGGGGCTTTATATAGGCGAGAGGCGGCGCAGGAGGGCTTACGGGGGCCCACACCCTAGGGCGGCGCGCCCCCCCTTGGCCGCGCCGGGGTGTGGTGTGGTGGCCCTGCCCCCTCTCTGCGCGGTTCTCGTGTGTTCGGATGCTTCGGGTAAAATAGGAACTCGGGCGTTGATTTCGTCCGATTCCGAGAATATTTCGTTACTAGGATTTCCGAAACCAAAAACAGCAGAAAACGAGAACCGGCACTTCGGCATCTTGTTAATAGGTTAGTTCCGGAAAATGCACGAATATGACATAAAGTGTGCATAAAACATGTAGGTATCATCAATAATATGGCATAGAACATAAGAAATTATCGATACGTCGGAGACGTATCAAGCATCCCCAAGCTTAGTTACGCTCGTCCGAGCGAGGTAAAACGATAACAAAGATAATTTCTGAAGTGATATGCCATCATAACCTTGATCATACTATTTGTAAACATATGTAGTGGATGCAGCGATCAAAACAATGGTGATGACATGAGTAAACAAGTGAATCATATAGCAAAGACTTTTCATGAATAGTACTTCAAGACAAGCATCAATAAGTCTTGCATAAGAGTTAACTCATAAAGTAATAATTCAAAGTAAAGGTATTGAAGCAACACAAAGGAAGATGAAGTTTCAGCGGTTGCTTTCAACTTATAACATGTATATCTCATGGATAATTGTCAATGCAAAGCAATATAACAAATGCAATATGCAAATATGTAAGAATCAATGCACAGTTCACACAAGTGTTTGCTTCTTGAGATGGAGAGAAATAGGTGAACCGACTCAACAATGAAAGTAAAAGAATGGTCCTCCATAGAGGAAAAGCATCGATTGCTATATTTGTGCTAGAGCTTTGATTTTGAAAACATGAAACAATTTTGTCAACGGTAGTAATAAAGCATATGCATCATGTAAATTATATCTTATAAGTTGCAAGCCTCATGCATAGTGTACTAATAGTGCCCGCACCTTGTCCTAATTAGCTTGGGTTAACACTGATCATCGTTGCATAACATATGTTTCAACCAAGTGTCACAATGGGGTACCTCTATGCCGCCTGTACAAGGGTCTAAGGAGAAAGTTCGCATTGGATTTCTCGCTTTTGATCATTCTTCAACTTAGACACCCATACCGGGACAACATAGACAACAGATAATGGACTCCTCTTTTAATGCTTAAGCATTCAACAACGAATAATATTCTCATAAGAGATTGAGGTTTTATGTCCAAAGCTGAAACTTCCACCATGATTCATGGCTTTAGTTAGCGGCCCAATGTTCTTCTCTAACAGTATGCATACTCAAACCATTTGATGTGAAAACCGCCCTTACTTCGGACAAGACAAACATGCATAGCAACTCACATGATATTCAACAAAGAGTTGATGGCGTCCCCGAAAACATGGTTATCGCACAACAAGCAACTTAATAAGAGATAAAATGCATAAGTACATATTCAATACCACAATAGTTTTTAAGCTATTTGTCCCATGAGCTATATATTGCAAAGGTGAATGATGGAATTTTAAAGGTAGCACTCAAGCAATTTACTTTGGAATGGCGGATAAATACCATGTAGTAGGTAGGTATGGTGGACACGAATGGCATAATGATTGGCTCAAGATTTGGATGCATGAGAAGTATTCCCTCTCGATACAAGGTTTAGGCCAGCAAGGCTTATTTGAAACAAACACAAGGATGAACTGGTGCAGCAAAACTCACATAAAAGACATATTGAAAACATTATAAGACTCTACACCGTCTTCCTTGTTGTTCAAAACTCAATACTAGAAATTATCTAGACTTTAGAGAGACCAATTATGCAAACCAAATTTTAGCATGCTCTATGTATTTCTTCATTAATGGGTGCAAAGCATATGATGCAAGAGCTTAAACATGAGCACAACAATTGCCAAGTATCACATTACCCAAGACATTATAGCAATTACTACATGTATCATTTTCCAATTCCAACCATATAACAATTTAACGAAGAGGAAACTTCGCCATGAATATTATGAGCTAAGAACACATGTGTTCATATGAACCAGCGGAGCGTGTCTCTCTCCCACACAAGCATGATGTAATCCAATTTATTCAAACACAAACAAAAATAGAAACAAACAAACAGACACTCCAAGTAAAGTACATAAGATGTGGCCGAATAAAAATATAGTTTCAAGAGAAGGAACCTGATAAGTTGTCGATGAAGAAGGGGATGCCTTGGGCATCCCCAAGCTTAGACGCTTGAGTCTTCTTGAAATATGCAGGGATGAACCACCGGGGCATCCCCAAGCTTAGACTCTTCACTCTTCTTGATCATAGTATATCATCCTCCTCTCTTGACCCTTGAAAACTTCCTCCACACCAAACTTTAAGCAAACTCATTAGAGGGTTAGTGCATAATCAAAAACTCACATGTTCAGAGGTGACACAATCATTCTTAACACTTCCGGACATTGCTCAAAGCTACTTGGAAGGTAATGGAACAAAGAAATCCACCCAACACAGCGAAAGAAGCAATGCGAAATAAAAGGCAGAATCTGTCAAAACAGAACGAGTCCGTAAAGACGAATTTTAAAAGGGCACCAGACTTGCTCAAATGAAAATGCCCAAATTGAATGAAAGTTGCGTACATATCTGAGGATCACTCACGTAAATTGGCATAATTTTCTGAGTTACCTACAGAGAATTAGACCCAGATTCGTGACAGCAAAGAAATCTGAAACTGCGCAGTAATCCAAATCTAGTATTTACTTTTCTATCAAAGACTTTACTTGGCACAACAAAACTCAAAACTAAGATAAGGAGAGGTTGCTACAGTAGTAAACAACTTTCAAGACACAAATATAAAACAAAGTACTGTAGCAAAATAACACATGGGTTATCTCCCAAGAAGTTCTTTCTTTATAGCCGTTAAGATGGGCTCAGCAGTTTTAATGATGCACTCGCAAGAAATAGTATTTGAAGCAAAAGAGAGCATCAAGAGGCAAATTCAAAACAAATTTAAGTCTAACATGCTTCCTATGCATAGGAATCTTGTAAATAAACAAGTTCATGAAGAGCAAAGTAACAAGCATAGGAAGATAAAACAAGTGTAGCTTCAAAAATTTCAGCACATAGAGAGGCATTTTAGTAACATGAAAATTTCTACAACCATATTTTCCTCTCTCATAATAACTTTCAGTAGCAACATGAGCAAACTCAACAATATAACTATCACATAAAGCATTCTTATCATGAGTCTCATGCATAAAATTATTACTCTCCACATGGGCATAATCAATTTTATTAGTAATAGCGGGAGCAAATTCAACAAAGTAGCTATCATTATTATTCTCATCAAGTGTAGGAGGCATAGTATAATCACAACAAAATTTACTCTCCATAGTAGGTGGCACAAAAAGACCACTATCATTATCATCAAAGAAAATTTTCTCCTCAATGCTTGGGGGACTAAAAATATCATGAAAACCAGCTTCCCCAAGCTTAGAACTTTCTATATCATTATCAACAATGGTGTTCAAAGCGTTCATACTAATATTACTACCAGCATGCAAATAAGATTTCATAGGTTTTTTAATTTTCGCATCAAACAATCCATGTTTTAAATCAGGAAATAGAATAAGAAGCTCACTCTTGTACATTATGCCAAACTAGTGTAAACAAGAAACAACAAGATGCAATTGCAGGATCTAAAGGAAATAGCTTCGAGCACACACACAACGGCGCCAGAAAAATACTTTACCTGGGACCGGTGTATGAGAGCCTTTTACCTTTCCTCCCCGGCAACGGCGCCAGAAAAGTTGTTGCTAGCGCGGAGTTGGCGTGGGAGTTAGAAATCTTTGTGGAGTAACTTTTCTTCAGATCCCCGGCAACGGCGCCAGAAAAGTGCTTGATGTCTACGTTCCCCCTCCTTTCCTGTAGACAGTGTTAGGCCCCCAAGAGCAGAGGTTTGTAGAACAGCAGCAAGTTTTCCCTTAAGTGGATCACCCAAGGTTTATCGAACTCGGGGAGGAAGAGGTCAAAGATATCCCTCTCATGCAACCCTGCAACCACAAAGCAAGAAGTCTCTTGTGTCCCCAACACACCTAATAGGTGCACTAGTTCGGCGAAGAGATAGTGAAATACAGGTGGTATAAATAAGTATGAGCGAGTAGAAACGGTGCCGGAAAATAGCTTGCTGGCGTGTAGTTGATGGTGGTAGTATTGCGACGATAGTAACACGGTAAAACGATAAACAAGCGGTAGTAACTCAGCGAGTATTTAGGAACAAGGCCTAGGGATTACACTTTCACTAGTGGACACTCTCAACATTGATCACATAACAGAATAGATAAATGCATACTCTACACTTTTGTTGGATGATGAACACATTGCGTAGGATTACACGAACCCTCAATGCCGGAGTTAACAAGCTCCACAATAATGCTCATGTTTTAGTAACCTTTAGTGTAAGATAGATCAACGAGACTAAACCAAGTACTAGCATAGCATGCACACTTGTCACCTTCATGCATATGTAGGAGGAATAGATCACATCAATATTATCATAGCAATAGTTAACTTCGCAATCTACAAGAGATCATGATCATAGCATAAACCAAGTACTAACACGGTGCACGCACTTGTCACCTTTGCACACATGCGGGAGGAATAAAACTACTTTAATAACAAATCACTAGAGTAGCACATAGATAAATTGTGATACAAAACATGTTGCAATCATAAAGAGATATAAATAAGCACCTCACTATGCCATTCAACATTGAGTAAGTATTCTGTGAAATATGGCCTAAGAGACCCACACGGTGCACACACTCGTCACCTTTACACACGTGGGACAAGGAGTCTCACGGAGATCACATAAGTAAAACTCACTTGACTAGCATAATGACATCTAGATTACAAGCATCATCATATGAATCTCAATCATGTAAGGCAGCTCATGAGATTATTGTATTGAAGCACATAGGAGAGAGATGAACCACATAGCTACCGGTACAGCCCCGAGCCTCGATGGAGAACTACTCCCTCCTCATGGGAGCAGCGGCGGTGATGAAGATGGCGGTGGAGATGGCAGCGGTGTCGATGGAGAAGCCTTCGGGGGCACTTCCCCGCTCCGGCAGGGTGCCGGAACGAGAGACTCCTGTCCCCCGGATCTTGGCTTCGCGATGGCGGCGGCTGCGGAAGGTTTTTTGTGGTTTTCGTCGAACGCCCCGAGGTTTTTAGGTCGGGGGATTTATATAGGCGGAGAGGCGGCGCGGGAGGGCTTACGGGGGCCCACACCCTAGGGCGGCGCGCCCCCCCTTGGCCGCGCCGGGGTGTGGTGTGGTGGCCACTGCCCCCTCCTCCGGCGGTTCTCGTGTGTTCCGGATGCTTCGGGTAAAATAGGAACACGGGCGTTGATTTCGTCCGATTCCGAGAATATTTCGTTACTAGGATTTCGAAACCAAAAACAGCGAGAAAACAGAGAGCGGCACTTCGGCATCTTGTTAATAGGTTAGTTCCAGAAAATGCACGAATATGACATAAAGTGTGCATAAAACATGTAGGTATCATCAATAATATGGCATAGAACATAAGAAATTATCGATACGTCGGAGACGTATCGGAGGCTCGGCGTCCTCGGAGTCATGCTGGCTGATGGAAATCTTGTATCTTCATATGTTCATCCACCTCCTCCTTAGTGCGCGACCATGGTTGCCTGTCAATATCGAACAAACCTGGCTGGGGAAGAGGGATTTCTTTCTCATCCCCGTCAGCAAACAACATTCTATAGGCCATATTATCTAAAGTAGATTCGGTGGTAACAAATTGATGGCTTTTCATAGCAATGATATCAAGCCTCCTAGGGGTTAATGGCACATCATTAGGATCAATAGGAAGCTCTAAATGTGTTAAAATGCGCCACGCAATAGTTCCTCCAAAAATAGGCCCCTTGGTAGACAAGCGGCGAGCAATAAGAGAACCAAGATGATAAGATGTCTGTCCAGTAAGTGCAATATTCAAGAAAGCAAGATGGTAACTAGAAATATTGCTATGTTCTCCCTACCAAGTATGCTAGTGGCAATGTAATATGCGAAATATTTAATGGCGGGGAGTTGAATGTTCCTTATCTTGCCCCGCTGAATGGTGCGACAGTCATCATTGGTGATCCCTCGATAGAGCTCCAACAAGTCCCGAGGGTTGTTATCGATCCTCCTTGCTTGTACCTACAGGGGCAATATCCAATGCACGACAAAATTCTTCCAATTCCATAGTAACAGGAGTACCATAGATCTTGAATGCGACTGTCGGATTATATTCCGTGTTTTGGAACTTGAAGCTCTCGACAAAAAATTTGGTGAGCATGTAGTATTGCTCCCTTTCATCTCCAACGTAGGTAGTTAAGCCCGCCCTGTTGACAAGGGTGAAGAAATCATCCAATATCCCTGCATTTGTCAGAAAATCATAACATGGGAAGGATGAGGCATTAGGAGCCCCATTGTCCTCTTCGGGCGTGAAGCTAGGCGCGATGATGTCCTCATTGTACGACCGCCTAATTTGGGTGGCGGTCCTAGAAGGCCTCCCGGTGCTGGTTGTTCCTTTCTTGAACAATTCTCCATATTTGAACTTCTTCATTTTCTGAAATTTTCAACAAACAATATAAAACTTGATTTGGTGACATATAATTGAGGGAAACTACCATAGGAACTTGCTAGAGTACTAATCATGCATCAAAACTAATTTCTACCACTTAGAACAAGCATGCAAGCTCACTAAACATGTTACCTACAGCAGCAAAATATTCAAGATATACTCAATCAAACAAAATTCTATTTGGATAATCGAAGGAGTCACATACCGGAGAGCAAATGTGCCAAATTTCAAACAGAAATCTGGGCCGGCAAAGAGATCGAAAAATCCTGAGCTCTTGAGCAAAAATGCGAGTGAGAGAAAGTTGGTTCGAGTTTTTTCGGGAGAGAGAAGATGCTGGGAGAAAGAGATGATGTAGTGGGGCAAGGAGGGGCCCACACCACATGGTGGCGCGCCCTCCTCCTTGGCCGCGCCAGCCTGTGGTGTGGCACCCTGTGGTGCCCCACAGGTCATCCTCTGGTGCTCCCAGGTGCCTCGTCGAAAAATAGGACCAACGGTATAATTTTCGCGAATTTTTGAAAACTTCGAAAAATGCACATTTCTGGGTATTAAGTTTATTATTACTGGCCAGGAAATTTTTTGAAATCTCAAATCAACTAAGAAACTTTGCAAATTAAAAATGCTACAGCAACTAAAGCAAGTGGAGGAAGAAAGAAAAGTTGTTTACCTCCTCTATGCATATAAGATGTATTTGTTAACAAGGTTGATCAAGTCTTGCCACCAAATAAATTTTATATAGCATATGAAGAAATAAACCTCAAATCAATCATGTTACCTTGAATTGTATTGATATGGATCCAATCACAAGAGTTTGATATTCTTCTTTAGGCTCATATATAGGACAATCAATAGTTCCCACTTTGATAGTTCTCATATTAGAAATAGTATTAACTCCGCACGCTTTCTCAATCCTCTTGGGAAAATAGACGGTGTGTTCCTTATCATCAACATTGAAAGTAACCTTTCCTTTATTGCAATCAATAACAGCCCCTGCGGTGTTAAGAAAAGGTCTCCCAAGAATAATAGACATATTATCATCTTCGGGCATTTCCAACACAACAAAATCAGTTAATATCAAGCAGTTATTAGTAACTTGAACAGGAACATCCTCACATATACCAACAGGAATAGCAGTAGATTTATCAGCCATTTGCAAACATATATCAGTAGGTATCAACTTATCTAAGTAAAGTCTCTTATAAAGAGAAAAAGGCATAACACTAACACCGGCGCCCAAGTCACATAGAGCAGTTTTAACATAATTATTCTTAATAGAACAAGGAATAGTAGGTATACCTGGGTCGCCCAACTTCTTTGGAACTTTGCCATTGAAAGAGTAATTAGCAAGCATAGTGGAAATTTCCTCATTGGGGATTTTCCTTTTGTTAGTAACAATATCTTTCATATACTTTGAATAAGGAGGCAATTTAATAGCATCAGTCAAAGGGATTTGCAAGAATAAAGGTTTCATCCAATCACGGAATTTATTATAGTGTTCTTCTTCCTTTGATTTTAGTTTCTTAGCAGGAAAAGGCATTGGCTTTTGCACCCAAGGTTCTCTTTCATTACCATGTTTCTCAGCAATAAAATCTTCTTTAGTATACTTTTTATTTTTAGCATGCTTTTCAGGTTCTTCTTCAACCTCTTCTTTATCAGGAGTATCATTCTTATCATTATCTTTATCATGTTCATTACCACTTTCGGTTTCAGCATCGGAAATAGAAATACTATTAGGATCATTAACAGGTTCAGAGGATTCTACAACATTTTTATGTTTCTTTTTCTTTTTCTTAGAATGAGCTCTAGGTTCAATGCGTTGAGAATCTTGTTCAATTCTTTTGGGATGCCCTTCAGGATATAGAGGATCCTGGGTAGAGACACCACCTCTAGTTGTTACTTCATAAGCATGTTTTTCTTTAGCATTATTTCCTAACAAGTCATTTTGCACTTTAGTAAGTTGATCAATTTGAGTTTGAACCATATGAAAATGTTTAACAAGCATCTTAACATCATTGGAGGTTCTCTCCACAATATCATGCAATTCACTAATAGCTTGAGAATTTTCCATTAGATGATTCTCTACTCTCATATTAAAAATTTCTTGCTTAACAATATAATTATCAAACTCATCTAAGCATTGCGCAGGAGGTTTTGAATACGGAATATCTTCCCTAGTAAAGCGTTGAAGGGAATTTACCTCAATCATGGATGAAGGGGGAATTATCTCACATATATCTTCTATGGGAGGTAGATTCTTCACATCTTCAGATTTAATACCTTTCTCCTTGAGAGACTTCTTGGCTTCCCTCATATCTTCATCATTCAATTTAATTAAACCCCTCTTCTTCACTATTGGCGTTGGAGTTGGTTCGAGCGTAGTCCAATCATCATAATTCCGGCCTATTTTAGCCAATAATTCTTCGGCGTCGTCCGGAGTTCTTTCCTGAAAACACAACCAGCACAACTATCCAGGTATGCCCTAGACTCAATGGTTAGTCCACTATAAAATATATCAAGTAAATCATGCTTTTCTAAATCATGGTCGGGCGAGCTCTAATAAGAGAGCAAAATCTCGCCCAAGCCTCGGGCAATTTCTCTTCATCTCCCGATCAAAATTATAAACTCTCCGCAAAGCAGCATGTTGAGCACTAGCGAGGAAAGTATTTCCGAAAGAAAACAACAAGCAATTCTTTTGGACTTTTAATAGAGCTAGGTGGCAAACTATTATACCAAGTTTTAGCGTCATCCTTTAATGAGAATGGAAAGATTTTAGCAACAAAGTAAGTACGCTTCTTAACATCATAAGAAAACAAGCTACTCAGAGTAGATAACTCAGTCATGTGTTCAACGGCACTTTCTTTTTCAGTACCACGAAAGGGTGTTTTCTCAACAATAGCTATATGAGATAGATCAAGAGAAAAATCATAATCTTTATCCTTAATGTTTATAGGAGATGTGGCAAATTTAGGATCGGGAGACGGTTTATATCTAACGGTATGTTCTCGCAAGCAACTTTTTAATTTTTCTTGCATCGGTAGTAGCATGGCATTTTTCAATAAAATCATCATCAAGTTCCACATAATCTTCACCAAGATCATCACTAGAGTATTCAAGTTCGGGTGAATTAACGAGTGTAGTAACATCGGGAGTTTCAGCATTTTCAATTTGTCTAGACCTAGCAATTTTAGCATCTAGAAAAGTTCCCAATGAACCACTATCATCAATCACGGTAGAAATATTATCAATATTATGAGAGTTTTCAGATTCAGCAGAAGTACCGGCATTTGAAGCATGTGGCGGTGAAACAAGTTTATCAATCACGGATGGTGAATCAAGAGCAAGCAGAGGTACTCGGAGTTGTACCTTTTCTTGTAATGGATGGTAATATGGCGACCTTAGTATCGCGAGTTTTACCCATGATGGAGAATTTGCAGCGAACAATATCAATCCAAGTGAACTTCCAAATAAAGCTATGCTCCCCGAGCAACGGCGCCGAGAAAATAGTCTTGATGACCCACAAGTATAGGGGATCGCAACGGTCTTCGAGGGAAGTATTACCCAATTTATTGATTCGACACAAGGGGAGACAAAGAACACTTGAAAGCCTTAACGAGCGGAGTTGTCAATTCAGTCGCACTGGAAACGAGACTTGCTCGCAAGTGTTTATCGATAGTAATGATTTTATAGCGATAGCAGTAGTGATTTTAGTAAACAAGCGGGATTAAAATACTGTAGGCACGGGGACGGATGACGGGCGTTGCATGGATGAGAGAAACTCATGTAACAATCATAGCGGGGCATTTGCGAGATAATAATAAAACGGTATCCAAGTACTAATCAATCAATAGGCATGTGTTCCAATTATAGTCGTACGTGCTCGCAATGAGAAACTTGCACAACATCTTTTGTCCTACCAGATCGGTGGCAACCGAGCCTCAAGGGAAACTACTTGGATATTAAGGTACTCCTTTTAATAGAGTACCGGAGCAAAGCATTAACACTCCGTGAACACATGTGATCCTCACATCGCTACCATTCCCTCCGGTTGTCCCGATTTCTGTCACTTCGGGGCCATTGGTTCCGGACAGCGACATGTGTATACAACTTGCATGTAAGATCATAAACAACGAATATCTTCATGAATCAATAACATGTTCAGATCTGAGATCATGGCACTCGGGCCCTAGTGACAAGCATTAAGCATAACAAGTTGCAACAATATCATAAAAGTACCATCTACGGACACTAGGCACTATGCCCTAACAATCTTATGCTATTACATGACCAATCTCATCCAATCCCTACCATCCCCTTCGGCCTACAGCGGGGAATTACTCACACATGGATGGGGAAAACATTGCTGGTTGATGGAGAGGCGTTGGCGGTGATGGCGGTGATGATCTCCTCCAATTCCCCGTCCCGGCGGAGTGCCAGAACGGAGACTTCTGGCTCCCGCGATGGAGTTTCGCGATGTGGCGGCGTTCTGGAGGGTTTCTGGCGACTTCGACTTCTCCTCGTGCGTTTTTAGGTCCAGGCGAATAAGTAGTCCGAAGGGGGGCGTCGGAGGCCAGCCGAGGGGGCCACACCATAGGGCCGCGCGGCCCCCCTAGGCCGCGCCGCCTTATGGTGTGGGGCCCTCGGGCCTCCACTTCAATTGTCCTTCGGCTCCGTCGGCATTCGGGAAAATAGGCCCTTTCGTCAAAATCCCGAGGTTTTCCCGAAAGTTGGATTTCGCACAAAAACGAGACACCAGAACAGTTCTGCTGAAAACAGCGTTAGTCCGTGTTAGTTGCATCCAAAATACACAAATTAGAGGCAAAACAATAGCAAAAGTGTTCGGGAAAGTAGATACGTTTTGGACGTATCAGAGGTATTTATTTTGTAGAAGCTCTTGCCACACCCCTTGTTCATTCATAAGCTTAAACAACCATTTACTTAGGAGGCACTTGTTTTTAATATCAAGAACTTCAATTCCAAGCCCCCTTGATCTTTTGGCCGACAGATAATATTCCACTTAGTAAGCCTATACTTTCTTTTGTGGTTGTCACTTTGCCAGAAAAAACGTGATCTAAAGAAGTCCAATCTTTTGCTTACCCCTTTGGGAATCTCAAGAAAGGATAACATGAACATGGGCAGGCTAGTGAGCACTGCATTGATCAGAACTAAACGATCCCCATACGATAGTAATTTACCGATACAACAACTAAGCTTCTTTTCAAACCTATCTTCCACCGGTTTCCACTCTCCATTTTTCAATTTTCTATAATGTATGGGTATTCCCAAATACCTAAAAGGGAAGGGCCCAACCTCACACCCAAAAAGATCTCTATATTGATCCTCGACTTCTTTGGCCTTATCAAAACAGAAAATTTCACTTTTATGAAAGTTGATCTTAAGACCGGAGAGTTGCTCAAAGATACATAAAACGAGCTTCATATTAAGAGCCTTCTCAATGTTGGATATCCTCTTTTCTCCGGAGCAAATAGCTGAGATCCCATATCATGTTACACATGGTACTACACGCGTACAATCTTGTTGGGGCCCTCCCTATACGTCGACATCGCCCTGTAGTAGAAAAAGAGTCTTTCGTCCGGAGCTGCTCGAAGCATTAGTCTCGGTTGTGTTTGGATCGGGGCTAATGTGAGGATTACTCCCAGATCGAACGACTAGAACGCCGCGCAGTTTTAGTTCCGGTTCATAACGGGATCTTTAAGTCCCGGTTGGAGACAACAATCAGAACTAAAGGTGTTGCGGACAAAAAAACGGCTTTTGGGAGACGCGGCTGGGAACGTTTTTTGGTCCGGCGCCCCCCAAATCGCTTTGGGGGACACTTTGGGGGACGCGAGATGCTCTAATGGATTTTCTCACCGACACAATTGAATTTTAACCTAACCGTCGCCTACCTCGCGACGGAAGTTATTGGCGCGTAGCGACGGTGCAGTTCCCGCAGAGGTGCAGCGAAGCGTCTCATCGCCGCCTAGCACTGCGTGCCGGCGTTAATGAGTGCCACCGCTCCCCCGCCTCCCTCCGGCCTATAAAAAGGGCCACCTCTCATCGTCTGTCTCACATACAAACCCTAGTGCCTCTCTCCCCAACCCTAGCCGCCACCATCTCAAGAGTCGACGCCATGGCTGGTAGAGGCGGAGGCCGAGCTCGCGACCGCGGCAGAGCTGCAAGCTCGCCATCGCCCGCGACGCCGTCGTCGTCCTCATCGTCGGACAGGCAGGACGAGGAAGGGCCCGTGTTGTTCGAGTTCATCGTCGTCATCAAGGGCGATCCACACGACATCTAGAGGCTGCCGGACGACTTCGCCGACTTCGTCGCCGACGACGAGCGCCCGGGCTCGCTGCATCTGCGTGAGGATGGCTGCCACTGCTGCCGGTGGATCGTCGACGTGATCTACGACGCGCGGCAAGATGTACCTCCACATCGGCTAGGAGAAGTTCGCGCGCTACCACCGCCTCTAAGCCGGCTTCATGCTTGTGTTCTCCTACTTTGGCGACAAGGACGTGAGCGTCAAGGTGTTCGACGAGACGCATTGCCGCCGGAACTACCACGGCGACATCGCCGAGGAGGACGACGACTGGAGAGTGTTGTTTCTTCGCAGCGAAAAAACGGACGAAGGTTTCTGGATGTTCGTCCTCGGAAGAACCAACAGGGGCACCCTCACCAGCTGGATTTTCCAGTTTAGGTGACTGGGTGTGCCCTCGAGTGTTCTTTCTTGGCAGCGAACACACGAAACCTTCGATGTTCGGCCTAGTTAGGTTTAGTTTTTTGCAATCTTTTATATTTGTGTCAACCATGGTTCAAACTATGTATTAGTTTGTGGAAAACCATATTTCAAACTATATCTTCATTTAAACCACGTTCCCAATTATGTATTAGTTTATGGAATATTTCTTCTCTTTATTGAAATAAAAATAAATAAAAAACAACAAAAAAAGAGTTTTTTAATGTTTGGGGGGGGGGGGCGTTTGGGGGACGCGGGCCGGGAGCGACGTCCCCCAAACGCTCGATCTGGCGCGGTTTGGGGGACGCTTTGGGGGACGTGACTGGAGATGCTCTTAGTCCCGATTTGAGACATCAACCAGGACTAGTGGGTTTTTTTTTTGCCCCCCCCCCTCTTCCGCGAATCGTCTTTTTTAACATTGTAAATACAAAAGAAAATGATAGAAAATTTAAAATCTTTTTAGATGTAGGTAGGTTAGGTGATCATTGGGGGTCCAAAATCCACCCCTTATCCTCAAGAATCAATTAAAAGTAAGGATGGTGCTAGGTTTAAAAACTTCTCGAATCGCTCATGTTTGTATATTTACAAATTCATCTAAAAATGTGATTAAGGTGCATTCGTATTCTAAAAACATGAAAGATCTTGTTTTTTTACAACTTTACTGTAGGGGATTCAAAAGTCCAGAAATTACATCAAGGAGGGAAGGAATGAAAACGAGGCATCACACTTAAACAAAGATGCTAAACAATCGGTCAATGAGAGGTTAAAGTAGCGCTGCTTTGACCTTGAAAGATCTTGTTACCGATAGAAGGAAGATTTCTATAGAATCATACGCTTGCTAACTATTCTTTTGGAGGCAAAATTCTATAAAAGCATAGGCATCCATATATACATACCATGCCATATTAGCATTAAGAATAATTATGTCAAGTACGCTCTTTGTGAGCTTACTCTTGGGGGTGAGTGTTATGTCCTTCTCTCTATAAGAAGTTTAATTTGAGCAAGCTAGTCCCTACATATTTTTTCTTTTCTAAATGGCTAATAAGTCAACCACAATGCCTTCAAACATTTTGAGGATGTGCTTGTTATTATTGCTGGTTTTACGATCCCTACGGCATTTTTCTATTCACAATGTTTGTTCCAACCGCGGAACTTGTGCTAGTAAAATGCTAAAATGGAATAAAATACCCTAGCAAATAAAATATATTTCAGAATAAGTACGCTCCATTTCAGTAGTAAAACAGCCGGTGATACACTTTTGGAAACATGACAATATATTTAGTCTAATTGATGGCCAAAGTTAAATTTCAATATACGAGTGTCACTTTAACCGGAATAGAGGGAGTAACACCATTTTCGAGAGTAGTACTTGGCTTATTGAAACGGTTAAAGGGGAGATTTGATAAATTGCCTTTGTAATTTGATTATTTGCTACACCGGTACCCTTTCATTTCGGGTTAAGAAGGTAGGAGAGCTTATTCTCTAACATAACAAATAATTTGGAAAGTGTATGTACAATCCAGACACATAGGTTTAGGTTATTATTATTTTTAAAGTATTGTAGGGCTTTCCCTACCGTAATTACTTTCAAAAAAATAACAAAACAATTTATATGAGACATCAGAACCACATTTACCTCAATTTGTACGATTTAAGCATTTTAGAGTCAAAGGTTCATCAAATTGAGTACTCCGTGACAGGGGAAGTACAGTACTGTACCTGTTTTACCCTCGTTCCGAGCAGAACTGAACACAGGCCTCCGCCGCCGCTCGCGCCCGTCCCCGTGCCTGCTACAGCAGCCGATGCGCCGCCCCCAAACCGGTCACCGTCGCCGCTGCCCCCGATGAACTGCTTCCGCCGCGCCCTCCTCCTCCGCCGGGGCCTCTCTTCTGCGGCGGAGCTACCTCCGCCCCGCCCATCCGCCGGCCGCCGCGTGGTCGTGACGGGGCTCGGCGCTGTGACGCCGCTCGGCCGCGGCGTCGGTACCACCTGGGACCGCCTCGTCGCCGGCGATTGTGCGGTGCGCGCGCTCACCGCGGAGGACCTTCGCCTCACCGGGGACGCCGCGGGGAGGACGCTGGAGCAGCTGCCGTCTAGGGTCGCCGCCGCCGTGCCGCGCGGGAAGGCCCAGACCGAGTTCGACGACGATGCGTGGACCAAGGTTTATGGCTGATACTTCACTAGCTCCTAACCGTCCAGCATTGCATCTAGGAGTTTCCTACTGTTGCTGCGAGATTGGATTGGTATATCATATTGTTTTCATGTACATGATTGTTCCACGTGTGATTGCTCATATCATACATGCATTGCTAGTTGGCATTCCTGATACCATCTGTTCAAGCTTTGATTTCGCCGTAAATAACTGTTCAAGCTTTGATTTCATATATAACCTCCTCAAGAGAAATGTAAACGGTTCTGTTCACATCTCACGATACCATGCAAGCTTTCGAATACTCTATGCTGCAAACCAGTGTAATGCGACACCTGATGCTGCTACTGATATTGGATTCTTATTTTCAATCTCGAAAGAAAAATATTGGATCCTTATTTTGAGTGAGAGCTTCAACTCCACAGTGCTTACCTGTGTTTCGGGAACCTATTTTTTGCCTCCTTCTTTCACACATTTGTCTGATTTAAGTAGGTTATTAGTTGCACATCTTGTTCCTGCTGGTCCCCTCTTCTCCAATTGCAAATACATGCTGTCTCTATAAAATGCCAGTTTATGTCTGTAAATATTTAATGGTGACCCTGTTTGTCTAATCGCCAAACTTAGTTTCGTATTTGAAATCTTGATTGAATATTTTTGTTTACAGGATAGTAAATCTATATCGGGATTTATAGCATATGCTCTGTGTGCAGCTGATGAGGCTCTGAGAGATGCAAATTGGCTGCCTTCTGAAGATGACAAGAAGGAACGAACGGTACCGATTGCCTCTGGTGGAAGCTCTTTTCCTTTTTGTGTTTTTTAGCTGCTGGACCTGATTTGAGATTTACCAGGGTGTTTCAATTGGCGGGGGAATCGGAAGCATCTCAGACATTTTAGATGCATCACAGATGATCACTGAAAATGTTCGTACCCAGGGTCCTTGCAGTTTGTTTTATTCTTAATCTTTCCCTTTTACATTGTTAGTCATTGTGCAGCTATACTAATTCTCACTACTATTGTGTTGCTATGTGCCGAATGAGAAATCCAGCGTTAGATTATTGGTTTAGAGTTTAGGCTGCCAAGTAAATTAGCAGCGGTAACCGGGTGGTCACTGGCCTCACAGATGGGCGCTGGTAGCAGTAAGAGAAATGTTGTTGTTTGGTGTTAGCAATTAAAGTTTGAAATACAATTTGGGAAGATATGTGACATTGAATCAATACACATAAGAAAAACGGGTTGCTAACCATCCAGGAACCATATACATTCAGGTTTTGGATCACATTCGGTCATTGAAACCGGCCACTGCATAACTGGTCATTGCTGATAAACGCTACTGGCCAAGACCAGTTCTTGTTTCATGTTTGTTTTTTAAATCCTCTGTTTACATGAGAAGCAACCTTTATGTCTTTCTAGTCTTTCAGCCTGACTAATCATTTTCCGGGAACTTACAGACATCATGTGGACTTTTTTTTTTCTTCATGTAGCGTGTACGTCGCCTCAGCCCATTCTTCATCCCCAAGATTTTGATCAACATGGCATCAGGTCATGTCAGCATGAGATATGGTTTCCAGGTGAACATTGTTATTTGTCATATGCCATAATCGAGTGTTTTTTTTTTGTTTGTATTCAATTATCGCACGGATGCTCACATTGGTATTTGATTCTTTAACATAGGGTCCAAACCATGCTGCTGTGACAGCTTGTGCCACAGGCGCTCACTCTATTGGTGATGCTACACGGATGATTCAATTTGGAGATGCTGATGTGATGGTAGCTGGAGGAACCGAATCTAGTATTGATGCTTTGTCTATAGCTGGATTTTCTAGGCAAGTAGTTTTGTGTCTTAGCAATTGCGTTGTTTTGCATATTTTTCAAAGTCTGTCCAGATGCTCTCTAGGGCAATTATAAATGTCTTGGATGCTTTTCTGAGGTTACAGTGTACAGCAATTGACTGGGGGGGTGGTAGGATGAATTAGAGAACCCATGTGTTTTGTCCACAAGACAGTCGTGGTTCATAGAATTTTATGCAAACTAGTCACAGTTTTACATAAAAAACACTTAGTTACAATCACTCTTGCATTTTTTAATCTGTTGTCTCCGTCACTAGTATTGCCAACATTATCTTATTTCTTTGTACTGTTGTGCAGGTTGAGGGCATTGTCCACAAAGTATAACTCTCTTCCACAAGCGGCTTCGAGACCATTTGATTGTGGTAGAGATGGATTTGTGTATGTTATACCTCTGCTGAACTATGCCCCTTCCTTTCATCTTCCCATTCTAGTGCATGTCCTTATCCTTTGTGTTCTGAAATATCCAAATAGGATCGGTGAAGGTTGCGGAGTCATGGTGTTGGAGGTGAGTTTCTGAGGAAACACTTGCTCATGACCTTTCTGTTTTAATTTTTCTGGTTCTGTGTTGTTTCCTAAAATTGTGCATTTGCATGTCGGTAAAATCAGCAGCACTTTGTTTAAAAGTTTGGCCTGCCCCTTGGCCAGGCTCAAGAGTATTTAAATCAGCATCCTATTGCTCCTTTGTGGTTTGATATTTGCTCTCTCCTTTACATGGTATATGCAACTTCTAGTCTGGAAACTATCCTAGTGCACGTTACTTGCTTATCAGGATATTCATCTGTTCTGTAGGCACTTGATCATGCAATGGAACGAGGTGCAAAAATTTATGCTGAAGTTCGAGGATATGGCATGTCTGGTATCCTCCCATTGCACAAAAGATTTATATAATTTATTCTGTGATTACTATGTATCACATAATGAACTTCAGCTTTTCTCAGGTGATGCACATCACATAACTCAGCCACAAAATGATGGTAGAGGTGCCATCTTAGCCATGGAGCGGGCACTGGAGCAGGTGCAGATCTTGCTTATTTGTAATTCTTGTGTTGCACACTTGACAAGCTTTCAGGAATTATAGGTTGCAGCACAATATGTGTTCTCTTTACATTTGAATTCTGATAGAGTTCTTACTCTTTTCTAGTCAGGGCTTCAGGCAGATCAAATTGATTATTTGAATGCGCATGCGACATCAACTCCTCTTGGTAGGTGCTCACAGTCAGCCTGGCAAGACCCCTCTAGACTGACATGACATATCTTTATTCACTTTTTGGGCTAACTCCTTGTGAGTCTGTACTATCTGGAATTATGATTAATATAATTTGGCTCTCTTGTTCTGAACTACAAAGGTGATGCTGTGGAGGCGACTGCAATCAAATCTGTCTTTGGCCAACACGCGACATCCGGTGGTCTTGCGTTATCCTCAACAAAGGTAGATCATTCTGCAGACCTAAATCATCACAGTTCCCTTGTTACCCAATTCTTACGAGAGCGACACAACAATCTTTACAGGGAGCCATCGGCCATCTGCTAGGGGCAGCTGGTTCAGTGGAGGCAATATTCGCCGTGCTAGCCATCCACCATGTATGTTACCCACCATCAGTGATGAGTATTAGTTCCAGTACTGGGAAATTGCTCCGCGATCTGTACTCAGCGTTTCCTACCATTTTCAGGGAATTGCTCCACCTACGGTCAACCTGGAGCAGCCCGACCCGCTGTTCGAAGGCGATTTCATGCCTTTGACCACTGCGAAGAAGATGCCCATACGAGCGGCCATCTCGAACTCTTTCGGATTTGGTGGAACCAATGCGTCGCTGCTGTTCTCGTGCCCACCCTAGTAGCCCAACAGGATCCTGTTTCTTTTTCACCAGAATATTCAGAGTATTTTGTGCGCGAAGCGTCAGGAAGGCACCACCTGCGTTGAGCAGAAGTTGGGGGTTCCAGGCACTGAGCTTTGTGTTCTGCCCCCTTGAGTCCGGAGCATTGCCCAACTTGTGGGCGTTGACTGCCCAAAAATCTCTGCCTATTTGTCTTTTTTTTTGTTTTTTTTATACAGAGAAGTTTATCTTTGTGTTTTCTTGCTGAGCCGGGCTAGTCAGATAATGCTGGTTGGTTGCCGCGTCTCTGCATTGCGAGAGACGGGCCGGCGTAGGCTTGCTCGTCGCTTTCATTCACGGAGAAGAAACCAAGCACATGCTGCCTGCATGCTGAGCATCCATATCCACAAATCACCGGAAGCAAAGTTTGAGCAGTGCCAGCTCTTTACACGCAATGTAATCCTCGCCGCACGGCCGGCCGCTCTCAAAGAAAGGCGGAAAAGAAGATAAACTGTTGGGTTGCTGATGACATTCTAGAAACGTGAGTTCTTCGTGGCACCAGAAATAAAAAAACGGCAGTGGAGATTTTTGGCTCCCTGGCACCAAGGATCATGTTGTTTCAAAAAACTCGAAAATCATGTTTAGGAGTTTTCAAAAAAATTGAAAACGTATCTGTATGTATAGCAAATGATTTATTCTACAACAATAACAATAATCAAGCCTTTCAGTCCCAAACAAGTTGGGGTAGGCTAGAGTTGAAACCCATAAGATCTCGAAGCCAAATCATGGTTCCGGAACGTGGATAGCTAACTTCCACACATCCATGTCCATGGCTAAATCTTTGTCGATATTCCAAACCTTAAGGTCTCTCTTAACGGACTCCTCCCATGTTAAGTTTGGTCTACCACGACCCCTCTTAATATTCTCAGCATGCTTTATCCGTCCGCTATGCACTGACGCTTCTGGAGGCCTCCGTTGGATATGTCCAAACCATCTGAGATGATGTTGGACCAGCTTCTCTTCAATCGGTGCTACCCCAGCATGTGAAATGATTTATTCTACACACGTGTAAAATATCTGAGCTACACAAAAATAACAAACGTGCGAGCTAAGATGTATATTTTCAAATCTCAGATTTTGTTATTTTTCTCGAGTACACAATACAATGAATTTCACAATGAAATTTTGCAAGCTTGTAGGCTACACAATTATCCATGTCAAGATTTATTTCATACCAATATTTTGAAACTCATAAATATGATTTTTGTTAAGCAGAGGACCCCTTGAGCTTGGGAACAAAAGCACTTTCGGGAAGAACATCGAGTTCTTAACTAGTACTTCCTCCGTTCAGAATTAATCGATGCGGACGGTTGTCGTCAGTTACGATATGAGTATAATCCAATGGTTTCTAAAACTGGCTTGCGGTTGTTATTTTGTCCAGGTCACGCTCCACTTTGGCAAACTAAATAGTCGTAAACGGCATTTCCAATGGATGTACATTAATCTTGTGTGTTATACATGATGCAAAATGACAAAGATTATACGTTTGTACTCCCTACAAAAATTCTGTTTTGACATGTTAGTGGCTCGATCGAACGTTTCGAAGGACGAGCAAACACCTCCTCCATACACCCCACCAACCACACGAGGAGCATGAGCGTGCAGGAGTCAGGACGAGAGCTGACGAGTAGCATCATCATCAATATCAAGTTGGAGTACCAAAATAAAAGCACACCAACATGCTTGACGACGTGTAGACAATGGTCTTTCCATGTGTAGCTATTAGCTAACCAAACAAAATCAAGTAAACTCAGGGTACTTATCCATATTTTTTTGAGGAATTCAAGGTACTCTATCCGTAACTATATCTATTTGCAGATAGATTAGGGCAAGTACAATGTACAGAAGACACATCTTTATTTAGCCCTTCACGTCATCTAGAAAACTAATACAAGTGGTACGATGCATTATCTATTATTGTCACCCCTACCAAACTAATGAGAATTAGTCAAATTTTAGTAGGAAATTATGTTTCTAAGGGATAATAGTTCGTACAATTTAGACAATTGTGTTTCCTTATTTTCTATGAGATAACCCCTTAGCAGATTGATGATTACGGAGTGCTGTTTCTTCTTGTCACGTGAGCTTCTAAAATTGGTTTCCTTTTGGTTGTATAAAAAAATCATGTTGTTTGTGGTGATGTGAGGACATCTTTTTTGTTTGTTGAACTATTTGTTGCTAGGGATAGGCTTTTTGCTCCGTAGTATGGTTTTTGATGCCGAGGCCATACAAAGGGTTTTGCTGCCACGACCTTTTCTTCTCATTTTCTTTTGCCAGTTTTCCTTTTAAGTGATGTCGCAACAAATAGACAACGCATTTCCGTTGAGCAGCTAATGGATACGGGAGTAATGGCAGTCGAAAGAAAAAGTAAAAAATCCAACGTGACAACTGTACTAGAAGACTCGCACACCCCATTGTACATGACTTTGCAACTACTTTCTACCCTCCTTATACTTGAGCCTAAGTATAAGGTAGTACGTAAGAACTCTTGCGCTGTGAAACTTAAACGGGGGCCGAGCTACACGTAGTTCTTTATTTGAAAACACTCGAAATCCATATTTCAAAGTTTCAAAAATTCGAAACAAAAGTTTGGAGATAGCCAATAATGTAATCCACAATTGTGTAAAATCTCAATACAAACTAGCAACTTCATACGTATTTTATAGTGAATTCAATACTATAATTTTCTTTAGACTTTGACAATTTCATGTAGCCTAGAATACAAATTAGTTTGTATTTGAGATTCTACACCATTGTAGCATGCATCACTTGTTACCTCTAGAATTTTATTTTGGTTTAAAAAAATATGAATTTTGAATGTTTAAGCTGGTGAAGAACTGCGATTTTCAACACTAATCTAACCTTATCCGCACAAAGATAAATCTAATCTAAATCACGAGTGTTCGAACAAGTACTCCTACCAAACAGTCGTGTACTCGTACGTACACCTAACACGTATAGGCAAGAAGCCCGCGCCGATACGTGTGGCTCCGACATTATTTATAGGGCCCCCTCTCGCCCACCCACCTGCTAAAATCCCCTACGGCCTTAAATTCGCCCTCGTCTAAAACCACAGCAGCACACACAACACCACGGTCGGCAATGGCAGAGGGCAAGCTGCTGCGGTCGTTCGTGGAGGTGCCGCGGGACTCGCACTTCCCCATCCAGAACCTCCCCTTCGGGGTCTTCCGCAGGAGGGGCCAGCCGGAGGACCCGCCGCGCCCGGCCGTCGCAATCGGGGACTTCGCGCTCGACCTCGCCGCCGTCTCCGCCGCCGGCCTCTTCGACGGGCCCGTCCTCTCCGGATCCCCATGCTTCCTCCAGGTACGCGGGCTGCCTCTCTGCCTGCTCCGCGCCATCTCAGATTGCTTGCTGATCTGATGCTTATGCTTAGAGCGAGCTTATATTTACTACCGCAACTAATTACTGGAACAGCGATTGGATATTTGGGGAATTAATTTGGAAGATTAATTATTAAGTTACTGATTCGATCCCGTGTGCTTGTTGCGCAGGAGACGCTCAACATGTTCTTGGGGATGGGGCGGCCGGCCTGGAAGGAGGCGCGCGCCACGCTCCAGAAAATCCTCTCCGGTAGCCTCTCCTTCTCTTCGCTTGCTTTCATCAAATTTTGGCAGTCCGTGATTTTAGGCTGTTATCACTGCTCCATGGTGAGCACGGCCTTTGCGTGGAATAAGCGTGATGTCAGGTTATTCAGCTCACACTGAGGTTGTTGAGTTGTGATGCTGATGTAATGTATGGTGGCTTGGAAACCAGTAAAAGCTTCAATAATCCGCATAGCATCTGTGGATAATGTGTTGTACTTCTTTATTTTAGTACTGTTTAGTTCAGATTTGGTTATGGCTTTGTTTTTGTTGATTCTAGTCATCTGATCTATCATGGCACACTCAAAAGTATTATGGAAAAGGAAGGTGTGAATATCCTGACGGAAATTTTTCCTAATTTCGTCTGCCCTTGTTTCATTGCAGCTGACGAGCCAGTGTTGCGTGACAACGAGGCCCTGAGGAAGAGCTGCCTTGTGCCAATGGTCAGCTTGACATGGATCTAGCCTTTTCTTTTTGTTGGGAGAAGCAAAACGAATATCGATGAAATTGCTGATGTTCTGTTTTGCTCGTGCAGAGTGATGCAGAGATGCTTCTACCCATCACTGTCGGAGACTACACGGATTTCTTTTGCTCCGTGCACCATGCAAGGAACTGTGGGTTCATCTTCCGTGGACCACAGACTCCAGTTAATCCAAATTGGTAATGTATTCTCTTTGATAGTGTATTGTTTTGATAACTTGGCATTATGAGCAGATCAAGTATGTCACCAGTTTAATAGGTATATAGTTGCGTGTGAGTGCTTTTGTATTCTTCACAAATCCAAACTCTGGTTTTCCATTGTATCGGCAATGCACTTGGTACAATCCAATTCCACTATATCTAATTGGAGTATGTCATCACAAAACGAAACTGTGGTTTTTCATTGTACCGGCAATGCACCTGGTGCAAATCCAGTTCCACTAGATCTAACTAGAGCCTGGCTAGTATGGAGATTCTTTTGTTATATATCGTCATATGAATACTCTTTTGGCGGATGCATTATTTTCTTACTACTGCTCAAGTTTCACATATTACAGATTGATAAGATTCACAATGCTTTGCTACATGTTGTCCAGTCGTTTGTTACTACACTTTTATTCAGATAATATGCAGGTATTCCTAGCTATTTCACTGACCTGCACTATTCATTTGTTCCACTCAGGTTTCATTTACCAGTTGGTTATCATGGACGGGCGTCATCTGTAATCGTATCTGGAACGGACATTATTCGACCTAGGTAAACAGTCCTAAAAAGATTTCAGTAGCTAACCAAATATTTATTTATCTGTCAGATATCTTGTCCTGGGATAGTTCTATCATTATATCTGAACATAATAATGGTTGAATAGAGGGGTGACCATTAGCTGTTTTCAACTTCATTTACTTTCTGAAGTGTTACTGCGCACCTTTTGTTGAATTCAGACTTTCTACCATGTGCTATAAATAATGTAAGAGTACTTGTAATGTAACTTCATTATTGTTTATGTGTTAGTACTGTGTACTAGCATCTCTATGACTTGTTTATGTTGTATTGTCACTTTTTTTTTTGGATAAGATGGCATTGTCAATTTATATGCTTATAATTCTCTTTTTTTTGTTCTTTTTCAGAGGACAAAGCCATCCGATAGGAAGCTCTCAACCTTCTTTCGGCCCTTCTCAGAAGCTTGATTTTGAACTTGAGATGGTTAGCTTCTTGCATACCTCTCAATGTAGGACTAATCCATATTTAGCTGTTACTGACATACTTGATATATCGTTGCAAATTAACATGTTCGTTCATTTCCATTCATATCGAGTTATATTTGTTATTGACCATATATAAATATAAGTTGCCATTTCTCCTTAATTCAGTATGTTGTAACATATATGTTATTTTCAGGCTGCCATTGTTGGACCAGGGAATGAATTGGGCAAACCTATTGGTATTGATAATGCTGAGGATCATATATTTGGCTTAGTGGTAATGAATGATTGGAGTGGTAAGAATGCTTTTCAGTTTTATTTGTTTTAGATCATTTGCACACTATGCCTGTACTGACTTTCGTACAATATTGCAGCCAGAGATATCCAAGCCTGGGAGACGATACCGCTTGGCCCTTTTCTTGGCAAAAGCTTCAGTAAGACACCAGATGCCTTTAATATAAGTGTCTTTGAACATATAATCTCTCAGCCATGCTTTGTACAAACGTGGAAGTCTTACATGTATCTTGGTTGTTGTTTACAAGTACTTGTAAATAATTAATTCAGCTCTTCTGTACTCTGTAGTATTTAAACTCCTAGATTCACATTCTTGTTACAGTCTGTAACTATGCTAAATGAAATCTTCTACAAGCATTGCATAGAATGATAGAAACTATTCTCTTTCCCTATATAACAGGTTTGCTTTCCATGTTGTAAATTTGATTTTTCTCTAGGTACATCAGTATCACCTTGGATTGTGACCTTGGATGCCCTTAAGCCTTTTGCTTGTGAGGCTCCTAAGCAGGTAGAAATCAAGTTTGCCGTTATACAGTAGCTACTGTTGTTCCATTTGGTGTATTTTGCTGTTCTTTGAAGAACTAATTTCCTTTATGTTACAGGAACCTGAGCCTTTGCCCTACTTAGCTGAAAAGAATCACATCAACTATGACATTCCTCTTGAAGTATGATCTTGTCACATTGTTGATTTGTCGTTTTATCTCATTGGGTTTTTATTGGAGTAAATCTGATTATAGCATTTCCTTTTCTGTGCTAGGCTTGGATTAAGCCCAAAGAGCAAAGTGATCCATCAGTTGTCACAAAGACAAATTTCAAACACATGTAAGAACCCTGATTACGTGCCTTTTTCAATAGCAATTTTCTTTCTGAGGCACAATTCAATCCATGGTGTGCACATATTTTTACTCAGTCTGCTAGTCATTTCCCTGTGGGTTTCATAAAGTTTCAACGTATTACTAAATGAATGATATTTAGTAATACGTTGATCTTTATCGAAAAAAGTAATACATTGATGTAATGAATTAAGCCTTCCGTTTGAGCACACGGAATACCTTTTTTGCCTTGGTGTGTAACCCGTGCATATTCCTGTGAACTATTTTACAGGTACTGGACTGTCACGCAGCAGCTAGCGCACCACACTGTTAATGGATGCAATCTGAGACCAGGGGATATGTTTGCAACTGGCACGCTCAGTGGACCTGTATGGTCTTATTATTGCAAAAATTATTTACCAACATATGCCAATTAACAAATTACAGAATAAACATTAGTACTTAACATGCTCCTTGTTTCAGGAACCTGATTCACTGGGTTGTTTGCTGGAGATAACATGGAATGGGCAGAAGGAGATATCGGTTGGGAATTCCATCCGCAAGTTCCTCCAAGATGGGGATGAAGTCATCTTGACAGCTTGCTGCAAGGTACAGTGAACTCATCTTCTTTTCCATCAAGTTTTGGTCTCTCTGAAGATGATATATGCTGTAACTTGAGGCCATAAACTGATTTGCAGGGCGAGGACTACAATGTTGGATTCGGAACCTGCACGGGGAAGGTTCTGCCAGCACTTCCATGAGGCAAGATGGAGGATGGTCTTCAATCCTTGAGTAGATGAAATAATAAAGAAGCTGTCCGTGTATCTAGCTAGCTGCCATGTATCTTAAGGGCTTAGACGTCTTTCCCTGAACTTTAGGAGAAGGGAGATAATGTACCCCATTCATATATTTTTTTGAATAAGAAAGTAGAGCCGTTGAGACATCTCTACCTTATATGTGAGCACATAGCTATGAATCGAAGGGGAAATTCAAATCACAGAGTAAGGATTTTGGCCGGAATATCCACCCAACCATCCACCGAGCCAGTAGAGGCCAGTACATACGGCACTGCCGTCTAGTTCTATCCAATTACATCCCGAGGCAAGCCTTGTGACATCGTTCCTCGAATAAGGCCCATTTCTTTTGGAGCTTCTCAACGGTTTAGAGGTGAAAATAAGCTAAAGCCCTAAAGAACTGGATTTTAAGCCGTTGTGGGGGGCAGCCGGCTTCGGCCATTGCTGTGTAGTGGGAGAAGTCGCCATGCCCCAGCTTTTCACAGCTTCCCGAGCTCCACCGAATCGTTATATGAGTATACCCCTATTTGCTGCTCTATTTACGTCAAAATGCCACCACGCTGAAGCGAAACGTTATCTCTGTATTCATCTAAACCGCACAGGACCGCACACCCATCAACCTCCCCCTCGTGACAGAAACAAAAGAGCTAGGGTTCCTCCCACGCATCTCCGCCGCCACTGGACCTGGCATAAGCCACTCTGATTTGAAAAGGTTGTGAAAATAAGCTCATCAGAACTGGAGGCCTTATGGTTACTGGGCCCAAACTCCATTGGCAAGCCAGGCTGGAGGTTTGGTGTCGGGCTTGGGCCTCTTGGGCTGAGTCTTCACTTGTTTGTCATGGCTTCCCTCTTCAGTGTCAACCTCTCTTTTTAAAGGCAACTTCACCTACATGAGTGACGTCAGCAGTGATGTCACCGATGTGGTGATCAATTCTTTCACAAAATTATGAAATAAATCTGAAACATAATTAAAATATAACCGAAACACGAATATTTTTGTGAAACAAACCGGAGTGACGTCAGTGATGTCATCAATTTCACTTTTTGTCATAATGTTTCACATGTTTTTCATGTATCACTTTAGTTTCATAAAAATTTCACTTGTGTTTCAACTATTAGTTTTATATTAGATAAATGTTAAAAGGCTCACCAATCTCAAAGCAGAGAGTGGACGGTAGATGTAGCACCGGTAGGTACCGTTGCCGGTAAAATCGATGTGTTCGGGTGAGCTAGGGCTGCTGACAGAGGGATGCAGTCTCTCAAGTACCACGCATCGCGATCCTGCAATAAAAATTCGCATAGAAGCGCTTTGTTGTGAACGGTTAAGTCTCTGATACCCCATTGATATGATAATACAATTTATTAGGGTGTGTTTGGTTGGGGTTCTGCAACCAGATTTACTGCCGCTGCCCTGTATGGTATATATAGCCATTTATTCTTCTTTTTTTGTCATTGATTCCTTGCAATTGGTCTGTGAAATTTGTTTGTGCAATATAGCAATGATTATTATGTAGCTTGTTTTTTTAGGCAAATCAGTGGGTTCCCCACAGTGTATATTTATAATTTTCAAAAAGTTATATGATACAAAAGGGTTGTTGCTAGAGAATAGCAACAAAAGGACTATCTAGGAGGCCATAGGCCTAAAGAAGATAGAAATAAAAACAGAGATACCAGATTATCTAAATCTCTCAACCCAATTTTGGAGCTCTGCATAAGACTTCCTAGAAGCCTTATAAACGAGAAGAGCCAGCTCTTCCTTGAATTTTTCATGCATCTGTAGAGATTGGGGTTGTTGTCTTTGAAGATAAAATCATTCCTGGTCGTCCAAATAGCTCATGTAGTCAACATGATCAATTCCATGAAGAAAGGCTATTATGTAGCTTGTGCTTGTCTGTGCAATGATGTATATAGAACATGGTTTGGAGTTTGATTGCAAGGTGTTTGTGAAAATGCTTGTAGGAAGAAGATGCTTGCTACTATGTGGAAATCTGAAATTGTGGTGTTGTATTTTGGAACATATTACTTTGTGATTTGAATTTGTCCGGGTATCGTCTGCTGTTTCTCCTCTGTCCTACCAGTGATGCTACTGTTCTCAGGTTAGATTGCACTTTTGTTGGGTTTCTTGAGAGCAACATATGCAGGTAAACAGGTGATGGCACAACATGCATGGGTGAGTGGTAGCTAACTATGACCAGGGCCATGTCATCACGAAGATAACATGCATGGCTGAATTAAGGTCAAACGAGTTGGTTGCGTATAACAAACAAATTGATAAGTTAATTGTCAGGTGTTTACATCAGTTGACTAAGTAGGACAAAGAAATTATAAAGAAGGAGAACATCAATTGACTAAAACAAACAAATCAATTTGAAAAGGAGAAACAAAATGAAGGGACGGGGAAAGATGGAAAAGGGGTAATCTAGAGGCATGCGAGCTCCTTGACGACGTTGCTGGACTTGCCGACGGCGTTGTGGCAGACGGCCATGGTCTTGTTGTGTGTCCCGGTGTACTTGAGGTTGACGTTGACGAGCTGCACACCCTGGCATGGGAGGTTGTTTGCGCAGTTGAGGGTGACGGCCTCTGGCGTGGCGGAGGTGCCGACGATGTTCTTGAAGACGATGTCGTTGACGGTGACCTTGGATAAGCCGGTCTTGGAGCAGATGTTGTTGGGGCAGTACTTCTGGTCGATGATGATGGGGTATGAGACGTTGTCCATGACGACCTGGTCGTAGACGAACTTGGTTGCCTTGAGCTGCGACTTGGAGTCCTCGTAGGACTTGATGCGGAGGCCGTTGGTGGCGCCCTTGATGGTGCAGTTGGTGACCTCGATGTCCTCGACGTCCTTCTCGTCCTTGTAGCGGCCGAGGCTGCCGACGCTGATGCCGTGGCCGGGGCCGCAGCGGGAGCCGTGGATCTTGACGTGCTTGGTGCCGGGGCCGATGGAGATGCAGTCGTCGCCGACGGCGATGTTGGTGGACTTGATGGTCACGTTCTCGGAGTCGCCCATGTGGATGCCGTCCGTGTTGGGGCTGTCGCCTGGCGCCGTGATGTTCACCTTCTCCACCAGCACGTTCTTGCAGTTGAAGAGGTTGAGGTGGAAGAACTTGGCGTTCTTCAGCGTCACGCCGCGGATCGACGCGTTCGTCACGTAGTCCAGCACCAGGCTCTGCATTGAAGCAATGGAGGATGTATCATTGTATCAAGATTCAAGAACCGAGAGGAGTCCGGGAGAAGAAGACTCGATTAGTGACAGCGGCGTACGTTGGGGAGGATCTTGCAGTTGTAGTTCTTGTTGCACTCGTTCTTCCCCCAGACGAGGGGGCCCTGGCCGTCGATGGTGCCGTGGCCGTTGACGGCGAAGTTGTCGACGCGCATGAACTCGATCCAGTTCTTCTTGTAGGCGTTGAGGTCGCCGGTGCCGAGGAGGTTGCCGTCGAGGCGGATGATGATGCTGGACGTGCAGGGCCCCGACAGCTCCAGAGCGCCAATCAGAAAGTTCCCCTCCGGGATGACGATCTTCTGCGTCCCAGTGGCGCCGCACGCGTTCTTCCACGCCTGCATGATCGCCTGCGTGCTGTCGGTCTTGCCGTCGCCCTTGGCCCCCAGCTTCGTGATGTCCAGGGGACCCGCCGGAACCGATGGCGGACCGCCCACATCAACCGCCGCCGCAGCGGCAGGCTTCGCTGCCGGCTTCGTTGCGCAGGCTGTTCCCAGCAGCGCCGCGCACAGCGCCACCATCAAGACGGCGCCATTGCTTCTTCTTCCTGCGTCCACCATCTTCCTCGATTGATCGATGTTTCGTCTGCTTGGGTAAATGAGGCGGTGTGGACGGCGACCACGGCCTGGCTCTCCTTATATGCGGGGGAGACAAGCTATGTTTAGCTACTGTACGTTTCTTTGCTGCTCTTTTTGGCGCGAACGGTCGGAACTGATGCATGGCGGGAGCGCGTCCGACGATCAAGCGCGGCTGTCCGCTTCGTCTCCCC
Organism: Lolium rigidum; assembly: GCF_022539505.1. Classification (NCBI taxonomy): domain Eukaryota; kingdom Viridiplantae; phylum Streptophyta; class Magnoliopsida; order Poales; family Poaceae; genus Lolium; species Lolium rigidum. Next base: position 78,754,858 of record NC_061509.1, on the reverse strand, counting down.
GATGTCGTCTCATCTCTGCCTGGCCGGTTCCTGATTCCTAGCACGCGCTCTAAACCGTCCGCACCGGCCGTGGCCGTGGGCAGTAAACATGTGAAATTTGCTGTCGTCGTAGGTGATTAATAGGTTAACTAAATTTGGTTGGTTGTACGAGGTTTGCATAAGCCTGTAGGCATGAGCAACGCTTGACGGGTGACGGGCAAGACAAATCAATCATGGAGTAAACTACATTTTAAAGCATCGCTAACAGATACCACGTCCGACGCCGCAGCTCAATTTCAGCTTGGGCTTCTGAACCAGCAGTTTGAAAATGTGATCAACAATCACATCTTTTTCAGTAAGAGTGATGAACATTCACAAGTCACATTGTAGTTTCATTTCAAGATTACTCGCTCATCTATGGATGACAAACACTTAGACCTCCCCAATTATTATTAAGAAATCAATCAGAAGATTACCGTTCCACACAAAGAAGGAAGAATTGTTCCGAGAAACTACATATGCACACGAATCAATCAGGAGGGCCACAGCAAACAGAGCGTTTGCAGTCAGCGTCAGTTCATGGCAACGTGCATACCAGCAATGGCTGAATCCTATTAACTTCCACATCAACAGGAGGAAGGAACAGCGATCTTCAAACCAAATTTGAGGCACCGTCACTGGATCCTGCTGGCCTTGGTGCATCCTCGATGTGCAATGGCTTCTTGTAGAGCTGGAGAAGCAGCGACGAGCAGACAACGCTCACTGACGAGGCCGCCATGCAGGCCCCTGCAAGCCAGGGGGGAAGCCGGATGCCCGTGAACGGGAACAGGACGCCGGCAGCGATCGGCATGCCCAGGACGTTGTAACCCAGGGCCCAGACATAGTTGAGACGGATCTTTGCGAGGGTCTTCCGCGAGAGGTCAATAGCGGTGATCACGTCCTCCAGGCTGCTCTTCATCAGGACGATGTCGGCAGCCTCGATAGCAACGTCAGTGCCAGCACCAATGGCCATGCCTACGTCTGCTGCAGCCAGGGCTGGCGAGTCGTTTACGCCATCACCGACCATCGCCACGGTCAGTCCTTGTGCCTGTGTAGAAATGGTGTCAGGGGGAATACAAACAGTAATGTCAAGTCAAATCCCTGCAGATAAGAAAAACATCGTACCTGCAAGTCCTTGATCTTCTCAGCTTTTCCAACTGGATCAATCTCAGCGAATACAGTGCTGATCCCAACTTCCTTTGCTATGGATTTAGCTGTAGCCCAATTGTCGCCCGTCACCATGATACTCGTTATGCCCATTGAGGTAAGGTATGAAATGACACGGCCTGCCTCAGGCTTCAAAGGATCCGACACGGCAAGAGCCCCGCAGATAATCCTATCGATAGCAACTAGCACACAGGTCCTGGCAAGACCTTCCATTTCAGACATGTATTCCTCCACTTCAGAGCTCATCGGAGCTTCAAATTCTTGCATGAGCCTTTTGTTCCCAACCAAAACCAGCTTGCCTTCAACGTTTGCACTGACTCCTGCCCCTGGATGCACCTCAAAATCTTTGGAATCCAGCATGTGATCACTGTCGGATCCATATTGTTCTCTAAGGTTCTTCGTGTACTGAACAATAGCTTTTGATAGTGGATGCTCACTGTTTGCCTGACGAAGTTACATTTTTTTGTTAAAGATACAAAAGAAATTAGAGTCAGACAGAGAAAAGGTCTATGCCAATAGAATAATAATAACTGGGAACATATCATAATGCCTTGCAACACAAATGTGGGAAGACATGAGTGACTAACAAACAAACCTCTGCACTGGCAGTTAAATCACACAACTCAAGAAGTGGTATCTTGGAGAAGATCTTTGTTTGAACAACAGAAGGTTTGCCGATAGTCAGGGTCCCAGTTTTATCAAATATGATAGTCTTAATCTGCAAACGAATATTCAAAAGGGTAGTCAGTATGCAAAGCTACCACATTAGAATTAATCAAGAAAATAAATACTTCCCTACCCGAGTCTCTAACTCTGTATTACATGGGCATGCACATGTGCACACACACAGACTAGCATACAAACAATCAGAAGATTACCTTGTGAGCTTTCTGAAGTGCATTGCCACCTTTGATAAGAACACCTAGAGAAGCACCTTTTCCGGTGGCAACCATAACAGCAGTTGGAGTAGCTAAGCCCAGAGCGCATGGGCATGCAACGACTAGAACAGATATTCCAAACTGCAGAGCAAGCTCAAAACTATCCATTGCCTCCGGAATCCATTGCTGAGGGTAGAGGTGAAGTTGCCCGGGTATGAACCAGCCAAGCCATGTAACAAATGCAGCCACCACAACCTTGAAATAAGATGAAACAATGTGAGGTGGAAAAGGTTTTTTCAAAAGAGATACCCTGACAGCAAGAACACACTGGAATATTTGCAGGTATCAAGCAGGCTATGATTTCCCATAACGAACCTATTTTTTACTGCTGGGAAACTAATAAGATCAGTAAGGAACAGTGTTAAACTAACTATTTCACCAAATCAAATAAATAAATTTGATTCTCACAAGTTCATCAAACAGGAGTATACAGTAGAAGCTAGGTTAGCCGGTAGCGTATACAAAGTTCTCAGCTGAATCCTGAATGCTGGCTGAGTATGCGCTGACTACTATTATTTATCATGTATGTAAACAGTTAGGAACCCCTTGGGTAGGTAGGATCTAACAAGGTTCTGATTATGCAAATGCTGGTGCAGAGATAACATAGCAGGAGGAAAATTTGAATTATAAAGTAACAGATACTTACAGTTGGAACGAAAAACCGTGAAATTTTGTCTGCCAACCTTTGCACTGGAGCTCTTGCAAGTTGAGCGGCTTCAACTAGCTGTACTATCTGCGACAGAGCCGTTTCTGATCCAACATGAGTGGCCTTAACAATTATGAAACCATTATCGTTTACAGTACCACCAATAACCTTTAAAACAGGGCAATTGAAGTGTCAGAGCACTGGATAAAAATACTAGATAACGAGAGGAGTAAGTGATAAACAAAACAAAATGAAGACAATCATCATAATCTAGAAGTACCAACCTTGTCTCCTGGTTTCTTTGCAATGGGCCTTGCTTCCCCAGTTATCATACTTTCATTAACATAGCTTTGGCCTTTGATGACGACACCATCAACTGGAACCTTTTCACCAGGGAGAATCTTAATGAAATCGTTTCTCTGAAGTAACTGGGTGCTGATCTCCATTTCTGAGATGATACTTCCATCCTTGTCCAAAGTGAGAAGTACAGCTGTTTCAGGTGCAAGTTCTGTCAACTTTGACAAAGCGTCTGATGTCTTCCCCTTTGCCACCACCTCAAGGTATTTTCCCAGCAATATAAAAGATACCAACATAGAACTAGTTTCAAAAAGATCTTGTCCTTCAAACGAGTTTGATGTAAGTGCCTTCAAGATTATATACACAGAGTAGAAGTATGCAGCATTTGTTCCCAAAGCGACCAGCACATCCATGTTAGAGTATCCTCGTTTCAGAGCATGGTAAGCTCCAATGTAAAATCTGACATGTAAAACGACACAAAATGAAATACATAAGATACATGTCACATATTTTGCAAAAAGAAGATACATGTCACATAAAAGTACAGTGATTCAACAACTTTAGCATTATTTATTTCATTCCCAAACAATATGATACTCTTATATCACAATATTTTTAATTTAAACAAAAGAGCTTAATGTTTCAGACAGAAGACAAAAAAATACATCAAGAAGTTGTTGCCAGGTTTGAGATTGTACCTCCAACCAATAATGAACTGAACTGGGGAACATAGCAACCACCGTAGTAGCATACCTATCGTCATGTTGTTGTAGATTTTATAGAACAGCCAATCTCCAAAAGGAGGAAGCATTGGCAGGACCATCGCGAACAGGAACACAGGAACCGAGAAGAGGCAACTCCAGAGAAACTGGTTCCTGTAAATCATAATTTCATGGCGGCGTTCTACTTCCCTTTGCTTTGGTGGTGAGTACAAGCTGGCATTAAAGCATTTTGGGGGCTGTGCAGCATCCTGAATGCGCTGGATAAGTAGACGCGGACCAGTGACATCAGGATCATATGCAACTTTAATTGTTTGGTCCAGTGTATCCCATTCAACATTATTCACCCCCTCTACAGTTTCCAGTACTGACTGAATGAGTTTGGTGTCTTCTGGAGAATTTACACCCTCGAGTTTTAGATGCATTTTGTTCACATCGTCCCCATAACTAATGAGATCAGCCCCAAACCCAGCATCCTCAATAGCCTCGATTATTAGATCACGACTGGTGATATTTGGATCAAAGTGCACCTTGGCTTCTTCCAGGGCAAGTCCCACTGCAGCTTTTTTCACTCCAGGTACCATGAGAAGTGCCCGTTCAATAGATTCAGAACAGCTGGTACATGCCATTCCTTTTATCCGGAGTCTGCATACAGCAATTTCTTGTTCTTGGAGTTCATCCACCTCAAAGTTGATGTCCTCAATAGCTTGTTTTATGGTTCTTGCCTGGAGTATAAGAATCTTAACTGAGAAAATATAGTGAATAACACCTAAGGTGCAGCATTTTTCTTCATTACTTTGTGCAGAATTATGTAAAGCATATGCAAGTTGATGAACTAAAAGTGCATGCTCATAGATACAAATTTGTCACTCTAAATCAAATGGGGAGTAAAGAATGGCAGTAGTGAAAAAGAGAGGTCATATGGTTCCTTAGCTGATCATTTATGATCAAAACTGTATAAGAATATTAGATCGAGGTATACTAGTCATGGAGAACATATGATTCCTCAGCAGTTCATTTCTCAACACTACTATCTGAGAATATCCAACTGACCGATGATTGAACTGTCACTGTCAAGAGATTGACCCCCACCAACAAAAAGCAGTTAAGAGAGTTGGTAGTAATCGGGTATAGGACCTTAGCTATGAATATCAAGGAAATGATGAGATAAATTTGGCTTGGTGGCTATATCAGGTTTTCTATGACAAATTCATTACTGAAACCGAAATTTCCAGTTTAGACTAAATACATGTGAACACTTACCTAGCTCGGTAGATAACTTGGATTAACAACAGGAAACGAAGAAGCAACCCAATTCATGACAGCAATTCAAATATTTTCATAGTAGTAATACTACTGGGGGCTTCATATCGAAAATGCAGCAACAAGAACAAGGCCATGAGGTCAAGGAGATCTTACATCGGTCTCCTCCGGGCTATACTGCACAACAGCCTGGCCCTGAAGGACTGCAACCTGGACGCTCTCCACGCCCTTCAAGCCCGCCACCACCGTCTCGATGGACACGGCACAGGAGGCGCAGGACATGCCCCGAACATTGAACATGACCTTCTTTGTAGTCCTCTCCTTGCGCGGCGATGCCCTGGCGGCAGGAGACGCGCCAGGGGGGCCATTGGCCGCGTCGAGAAGCGGCTCTTTGAGATGGCTCTCGCCATTCCGCTCCATCCCTGTTCCAGTATAGGTCAGAACAAGATCATGACAGTAGCAGAGCAACAGGAGCTCAGGTACATGTTGCAGATCAGAACCACAGTATGAACGGGGTGCAATTACTGGTGTATGTAATGGACTGACAGAAGCGTTAGAGCAAGTACTACAGTCTGCACTCTGCAGCTTGGATCAATCATGGGACAGTAGAATCGAGGTGACTACTAGTAACCGGAGCAGCTGCCTTCCCCACAGCCTTCAGTCTTTTTAATCAGAAAAGGGACCCCCAAACTTGAGTAAAATAAGGGCATGCTGAATCGTGAAATATGCTGGATGATTTATGATTTACCCCGTAAATCGTGCAGCAGCGTTGCTCCGCTCAGTAAGCTACGCCCAAACAAACGCATCAACATCTAAGTTTGAAGCCTTGAGAAGAGAAGAAGAACAAGTTCTGACGCGCGCAAACAGCTCGGCGCACCAAATTTAACAGGGAAACTGTTTTTAAAAAATTACTAAGGCGGCAACTCGACATCGGCGCATACGAAAGAGCGAAATCAAAAACCCACGACACAAGCGAACGCACAGCCGATAAGCTCGGCGGCGGTGGCGGCGGCGGTTACCTGGGTATCCGGCGGTGGAAGGGGCAGCAGAGGAGGCTCTAGGGTTCCCTGTGCAACGCGCGCGGGATTTAGGGGCGGGTCTAGACGACGAGGTCACGCGGAGGCGTGGTGGAAGGGGGCAGAGGACGGAGGCGGCGTGAAGCAGGCCGCCCGCGGCAGGAGGGAGGCGGAGGCGGCGAGGGCGAGGTGGTCGGGCACTCTGCCTGCCGCCGCGTTTGTCTCTTTTTATATTTTCCGTGATTCCGTGACTTGTTCAGATTTTGCTGGAATTTGGGTGGGAATGCGGTCGCTTTTTTGTTCGGTAGCGTTTGATTTCTGAGTTTGATTTGGTTTTGGATTGCCTCGGTCGCCCCGCGCCTCAGTGCGCCCGTCGCTCTCGCCGCTCCTTTTCTATCCTCTTTCTTCGGCGCCTTTTTTTTGCTATCGCCCCCACTACTTTTTCCAGTTTTGCGTATATGTCCCACAACACTTTGTCAACTTTGCCACTGCTAGCTGTCTATGGCTATTGCTGCAGTGTTGCTTGCCTGTGTACTTTTGACAAATTTTACCATGTCGTGAGTCACCTATGGCCCTACGTGTGTCGATAGATTTGGAGCCGGTGCATAGGAGGGTTATTTGCCAACCAATGTTACCCTAAAATTGATTGACTTTTATGGGTCTGATTTGGACACCCAGCAACATTTATTCCCGGCCTTTGTTTAGTGGAAGGAGTTGGTCAACAACGGGATTGGAACAAAAAACAATGCCTGGATTGAATAAGCCACTCAGATAAAGCAGGAGCATGTATGTTGGCGACTTGGGAGGGTCACCTTTGATTACAAAATTGTGCGGTATATTCCATGTATAAGGCGGCATGTTCTATACCGCCTCTTGTATGATTGGTATCTTTATACCTGGTTTATACATTTGAAGAAGCTTTCGTGTGTGACGTATTTGTTGACGCACGCGCATAAGATGTACGGATGTGTTATATGGGTGGAGTGGACAAGCTCTGGTTTGATATTACTATATTCATAAAATCAATTTAATGTGGCAAAGGTTTCGGTGTTTGTCTCATCGGTGCAATAGTTAATTGGAAAGTACAATCATACACATCTACTCCTTACGTTCTAGGTTTAGTCAATGTCAAATTTTGCAAAGTTTAACTATATATATGGAAAATTAGAATCTATAATACAAAATTCAAATAGTATGATATAATATTATCCATTTTATAGTGCATGGTGATATTTTTCCTTAGTATTAGGTCAAACTCTATAAATTTAACTTTGGCTAAAACCAGAATGTAAGATAATTGTGAATGAAGGGAGTATACATCCACTAGTTGTGGGCGTGAGTTTCTCGCTCAGCCAGCCTAGAAAACATCGAAGAGTGCTGCAGCACATTGATAACATTGTTTGTTCCTGACATGCCAAATAAAGCATGCTAAATCAAGAGGTCATAGTCTATCACCGCCTCAAGAATGACACTATACTCCCTGGTATGCCCCTTGTAGATCCCTTGACAAGCAAAAAAGGCAATTATTTCAACCCCAATGCACACAGTCGATACTTTCTAGCATCCCATGAAACCTAGGGCTGCATTTTCTTCCAGGATTCGAGCTGTATCATCTGCCCTTGGTACTCTCAAATAATCCCCACCAAACACCGCAATGACGGCTCAGCAAAACCTGTAGACAGTCTCTGAACATGTCGACTCCGCCAAGCATAGGTAGTCATTGGTTGTATTAGGAGGAGCTTCGTATGCAAGACAGCGCATTGCAGCAGTGCATTTTTGGATTGAGGAGAAGCCCCACAAACCTATGCAGTCTTGCTTGCTCATGAAGTAGTCGTCGTACTCCCTAACGCCGAAGACAATCTTCATGAACAGACTCTTGTTCATCCTAAACCGGTGCCGAAATTCCTTCGGTGAATGAGTAGCAACGTCGGCGAAGTAGTCATACTCAAGCAGCATGGTGTCGGCTTGATGATGCCGGTCGACGTTTATCCTCTTGCCTAGCCTTGAACCGCCGCGTCGAGGCCCAACCAGGAAGGGCTGGCGAACGCGGAGGGGGCTCGCCAAAATTAGATGCTCCTATTGCTGTCGCGGACAGCGATAGTGCTCTCCTCCTCCATGAATAGCTGCACCAATATCTCGTCGTCGATGTTCATTACGGCAATCTGACGAACACCTTGCAGTCGGGGTGGTTGGACGTTTGGGCGGCGGTGGCGGCGACCTCTATTCCAGACGAAAGAGCGTTGGCCAGTCGAGGGAGTGGCGGCGGTGTCGATTACCAGCGGTTTATGGAAGGCAGGGTGGAAAGCTAGCACGGGGGGGCGCAACGGCGGCGGCGATGGGTGGGAGCCGGCTCGTGCGGGGGTGGGAGGAGGGGGAAACCGGCGTGGATGAGGGAGCTGGCGCCCCGATTCGCGCCCATTGCGAAGGGGCCAGCACAGGGTTGCCGACACTTCTACTGGGCTCGTAACCGTGCCAGTGCCTTTTGCGGCGCGCCGGTGTAAGCCCAAACACAGCACCGACCCCCAAATAGCTATCGGGGTCGCTAGTGGAGATGCTCTTGTTGCAAGAGGCCATGCCAAAAAAAAATCCCCTCCTGGTCCTCCCTCCTCGGAAGCACACTGAAAAAATGATGAACATGAACCCAAGAAGCACAAGCTCGACTCCACGGCCTTATTGGTGTAGATCCTTGAGGTCCACTTCTTCACCCACGGCGGTGCTCGCCACCAGCAACCTCGCGATAAAGAAGAACATATAAACGACGCACATGATCTAGCCGAATAGACCAAGTACTCTACTCCCACACACGCTCCATAGAGGACAAGACACGTGTAAACCTATACCTATATTATCTACATTAATAGGGCAAGTTGTTACAAAATTAGTGCAGGCATGGGCAAAATATTTGCCCACATCCGACGCCGCTTGACACCCTGTCAACAAGTTTCATAAATCGTGTTTTCTATATATGAGTGTCTCCAGTTGCATCCTCCAAACGACGTCTGTAAAAGCGCCGGATTGGTTGTTTGGGGGACGTCCGGACCAAATTTGTATTTGGAGGAGGTCCTTTTTCTAGCCACGTCCCTCAAACGCGACCTCCAAACAAAAATCAAGTGTAAAAGTCGTGTCTGACGTCTCTGATAGAGCCTCTATACACAGGGGATGGGCTAGGAACGCGGACAATATTTGGGGCACGTTCGGACGAAGCGGCCTTTGAGACACGTTACTGGGACGTTTTTTTTGCCCGGTAGGGGATGTGGGTGGAGATGCTCTTATCTCTCAATAGACGATCTTAGATGTTGATGTGCTGAGATTCACAACTTGTCATGTGAATGTCTTATCTTGAAGAGTCGAGCTGCAAAGTACAGTAGCTCGTTAAGTCCAACGTCAAAACTCTCGAACGTGATAGCCACGTCGGCTGCTGGCCACAACGATGGTGAATTTTACTTCTTTCGTCGCGGTCGTCACATCACCGGGACAAAAGTCTCTTGCACATCGTAGTGCCATGAATATGGATGTGATCAAGCAAGAGAAGATGTTTGAAGAGCGAAGAAGTTGTTGGATGTATCCATAATCGATCGGCTTGTAGTTTTGGCAATGGGCATCTTTGGTTATAAGCAAGACTAGCAAAAGTGCCCGTGCGTTGCACTGGGAGAAACAACGGTTTGGTAAACCACCATATTGACACTTCTCCTCTTCATTAGTGGTCACATTTTCTCTTATTTATAACGAACATAATTATCAATTCTAAGAAGATTAGATTGTGAGCCCCTCGCTGCAATGAATCAACAAAGAAAAGCCGAAGAAAGAAAATATGATATTTGTTTTTGGCTTTGCACCAACAAAGAAGAACCGAATAAGGGCTCCTTTGATTCAAAGGATTTGCATAGGAATTGTGTAGGATTCGGTTCCTATAGGAAAAATTCCTATACATGTTGTTTGATTCATAGGAACATATCCTATAGGAAAAATTCCTATAGGAATCTTGTAGTGTAATTCCTATAGGAAAAAAGCATTAGCTCATACCTCATGGAAAAATTCCTTTGCTACAATCAAACAAACTTCATCTTCCTATAGGTTTCAAGTAGACATGCCATTCCAATCCTATACCTTTCCTATTCCTATGCTTTTCCTATCCTTTAAATCAAAGGAGCCCTAAGGCTTGGTCTAACAAAGATATCTGAAGTTCTCTACGTAAATCAGTTGATGTCAATGGAAGAAATATAAAGACTCCAATTTTTTTGATGAGAAATCTGAATAAGGGAGCTTTATTGCATACCAAAATCATTGCTACGGGTGACAGAAAATGGTTTCTGATCTTTCACCCTAGCTATTTTTTGTTCTGCCGGTCCAGTCAATCTCAGTACATATGTGCCACTCTGTAGTTTTGTTTCATGCCTAGCTAGAGGTAACACATGCGTTAGGTCCATCATCCAGTGTCAACAAGTGAACTCTTGCTTTCGATAAATGCATAACAAAGAAGCAAACAAGTCCTTTCCTGTGACATCTTTCTATAGTAAATAAACTGGAAGTTTGAAGAGAATACATGAGAATCAAAGACAGACATGCACATGTATGATGACTTCAGTACTGTTAAAATCTACAAATTGAACAAATCATGCATAGTTGCCCTTGAAAGAATAAATCTCAACTACCACAGAATCAATCTCAAGTTTTAGTTTTGCTCGTAGTTATGTGCAACCAAAAAATTCAGAATCAGTACCTCAAAAAAAATTCATAATCAGGGGCAACCGATAATTCAGAACAAAGAAAAAAAAAGAGGAGAAAACGGTAGATCCACATCAGAGCAACTCATCTTGCAGATACACTCCTCCACGATCCCTTCCTATCCAGGAGCAACATCAGTAGGACTGTTGCAGAAACACAAACAGTAATGCGCAACAGTTTCTCTGGTCAAATTCTCATGATACCAATCTGCATCTAGCAAAATAAAAATGAAAGCAAATAACTCGAGGTCTGGATCCCTATCTTTGTGAGAACTGAGAAGAAGCAGCATGGCAGCGGACGGGAAGCATTGATTGGGCTACCCGCTAATTCCCTTGATCCCCCTGAACCAGAACACTTGACAATGAAAAAGTCAACTCTGTAGGTTAGGCTCTGGCGATATGGACGAACCCGTCCTGCCGCCACCGCCGCCAATCTACGAGAGTCCATCGGTTCGCCGTAGGGCGCAGAGAGAGATCGAGCGCGTCACGCGACGCGGGGGTAGGGAAGGATCTCGTGGAATTTGTCCCGGATACGAGGCCAGGGAGCCATCGGGAGGGCCCTTAAAGGCCAAGTCAAAGGAAGACCTAGATCGCCAAATTCCTGATTCCACCAATCGATCTGTGGTCGCTGGGCTGGAAGAAAGATCCGTTCTAGCAGGTGCATCGGTGATGGCATCTCAAGGGAAGAAGCAGCAGGCTGGTGCAGGCCTTACCCGAGGCATTGGGAGGGGAGATGCTGTGGGGATGGTGAAGAATCGACATGGTGGAGCATCATCTGGGAGCCTGCGGTTCGAGAACGCGCGCGAGGCGACGTACCCAGTGGGGCTGCTGATGGCGCCGCCGGTGGGTGGGGGCGATAAAGGGGGTCTTGTTGAAAGACCTACCCGCCCGAAGCCCACCGACGCTGCCGAGGTAGCTGCACTGCTACGCCAGCGAGCAATTCTTGGCGCAGATGGAGTAGATGCCGGGGAAGGTAACTGGGATGATGGTGAAGCTGGGAGGGAGCCAGGGTTCGGCAGGGGGTGGAGACGGAGATAGGCGGAGTCGTCGACATGGACGATGATGTGTACCTCGAATTTGAGGAAGAAGAAGATGTGGTGAAAAAGGAGCCTGATGAAGCAAAAACATGGCAGCTCATGGCAAGGTATATGGCTACTTTTAAACCCAATACTATAGCAATGTTTACTAGATTAACCGAGGAAGTTTGGCACCTGCGTACTGGGATCGATTATGCTGAGAAGGGGAAGAACTATTATATGATTACCTTGTATTCTAAAGGTGATTATGATTTTGTTAAACACGGAGGCCCCTGGATTTTCAATAAGCATGCTTTGATAGTCAAGGATTTTGATGGTAATACCCAGCCGTCTGCTATCAAGCTTGATGCAGTCCCAGTATGGGTGCGTATCTATGACGTGCCGTGTGGGAAGCAAGATGAGACCTGGGGATGCGATATGGCGATGGACTAGGTGAAGCTCTGGAGGTTGACGTGCCGGAATCAGAGCTGAAGAAACAGGAATTCCTTCGCGTCAGGGTTAACCTACCCTATGATCGCCGGTTGCAAACACAGATAACCACAGGTGTCAAAGGCAAACCAAGAGAGGTTAAAGTGTTTAAATTGAGGTATGAGCGAGTTCCTTATTATTGCTCACACTGTGGGTTTATGGGGCATAAGAAGGATAAATGTGAAAAGCGAAGAATCGGCATACCGTCTCTGGACTATGATGCCCATGAGCTGCGATGCAGTCCCTTCAAGAAATTTGAGCATAGGTGTCACTCTATACCCCCGGCTGGGCATCCAGCAGCAAAACGCGGCCTTAGCTTCTCTAGCTTCGGCAGTGCGGAGTCCCGCAAACGCTTTGGACAAGGTCACGGCTATGAAGCAAACCAAAGGAGCTCTACACCTGAAAATGTACGAGCACGCTCAGATTCAGTTGGTGATCAGATGCCCCCTCTTAGGGATGACATTATTCCTGGGGTGATCGATGCATTTGGAAGGGTTGTTGAGCATGCTTCTGAAGATGTTCCGGAACATGGTGATACACCTGATGGCTTTGAAGGGAGAGAACTGGCAGCTCCACCAGAGGAAGAACTGAAGTTGGAGGCCAGAGTTGATGCAATGCAGGTGGAAGCTGGCCAAGTCCAACACCCCTCTGACAGGCCGAGAGGGAGAGACACAGCTGAGCCAATCATACAATTCCCCGAAGAGGAGGCTCAAGGTGAAACAGAAGGACGAGATTGCTATGTGCATGTAAGCATGACTGCAGATATGCTGGCACATATGCAGAAGATGCAACAAGGACAGGGAGGAGGGGTGAGCAGTGGTAGCTGGGGACATAGCCCTCGGCCAAGTGACATGATCCCAGCACTCCAGGGCCTGTCTAGCCTGCAGGTGTCATTTGGCTCGGTTGGTGATGTGTCAATGCCACCGGTGGACACAGTCCTGGGGAAGAGAGGAGCGGAGGAACCAGAGGTGCAAGGCCAGAGGCTGGAGCTATCCCTTGGCCTCAACTACGGCCACAAGCAGGAGGGCGGTAAAGCTAAGAAAGGAAAGACGCATGTGAATAAGGAGGTGAAGCGCAATGTGGAGGTGGTCTACAAAAGAAACAAGAAATTGGCATCAACCGGGCGTTTGCCTACCGGTGAACTGACGAGACCAAATGTATGGTCTCATCAGGAGCAATGAATTGTGTATCTTTCAACTGTCGGGGTTCGGGAAATGCCCCGACAGCGCGAGAATTAGCTGTTATTTCCCAAGTTTGGCGTCCCAGTATTTTTTTCCTTTGTGAAACTAGGCAAAATAAAAATAAAGTTAGGCGTTTGCGTCATAGGTTAGGTCTTAAGGGTTTTGCTGGTAATAGTAGTAATGGTCTTAGTGGTGGTTTAGCTCTGTTTTGGCATGAACAAATCTTTGTACAAGTTCAGTTGGTTAATGAAAGAGTTATTGATGCGTATGTGCGTGTGTCGCCTACTGCACCCCAGTGGCGTATTACATGTGTTTATGGGGAACCACGGGAAGAGAATCACCATCTAATGTGGGACTTACTAAGAGAACTTAGAAGTCAATCTAATCTCTCGTGGTTAGTTTTTGGGGACTTTAATGAGGCTTTATGGCCAGAGGAACACATGTCCCAGCACCCCCGCTCAGCTAGCCAAATGGATGCTTTTAGAGAGGTCTTACATGATTGTAATCTTACGGACCTTGGTTTTGCGGTGTCCGCCTTTTACCTATGACAATAAAAGGCAGGGGAGGGCCAATGTTAAAGTGCGGCTGGACGGGCGGTGGCGAGCCCCGAGTGGCGTAATCTATTTGCAGACTCCAATGTGCAACATATTACCTTCCCGGTCTCTGATCACTGCCCAATACTTATACAAATTTTAAAAGAGGACCATGGCCCTTGTAAGCAGCCACGCCGACAGTATGAAATTCTTTGGGAAAGGGCAGCAGACCTACCAGAGCGTGTTGCACAGGCCTGGGGCGACGCTGGGCAGAAAGCTGATCTGGGTGATATTATGAAAGGGCTGGACAACGTCATGACCACTCGCAGAATTGGAGCAAGAGGAAGTTTGGCAACATTGTCCGTGAACTACGTAAGGCCAGGAAGAAGCTAGAGACTCTATTAGCAAATAATGCAAGCCAACATGAGATCCGCCAAGCTACAGACCACATGAATGAAATGCTTTACCGTGAGGAACTGTTATGGCTCCAACGATCACGAATTACATGGATGAAAGAGGGTGACAGAAACACACGTTTTTTTCACCAAACAGCAGTATGGCGAGCACGGAAAAACAAAATCAAAAAACTTAAGGATAGTGAGGGTATATGGAAAGACGAACCACCGACATGGAGAGGATGGCAACGACCTACTTCCAGGATCTTTTTACACGAGACCCTTCTCTAAAGGCTGATCGGTTGCTAGCCATGATACAAGAAAAGGTGACTGGTAGCATGAACGATACCCTATGCATGGAGTTTACAGATGAGGAAATAAGTGATGCCATGTTTCAGATTGGCCCTCTTAAGGCCCCCGGAGTGGATGGATTTCCTGCACGCTTTTACCAAAGGAATTGGGGGACGATAAAGGAAGAAATAATTAATGCGGTGAAACTATTCTTTGTTACTGGTCGTATGCCTGATGGAGTGAATGACACAGCCATAGTGTTAATTCCAAAGGTGGACCAGCCTGAAACTCTAAAAGACTTCCGCCCAATCAGTTTATGTACTGTCATGTACAAGGTCATTGCAAAATGTATGGTCAACAGGCTCCGTCCAATCCTTGGAGAAATTATCTCCTTGAACCAGAGTGCATTTGTACCTGGGAGACTCATCACTGACAATGCTCTTGTAGCTTTCGAGTGTCTACATTTCATTGAGCAAAACACAAACCAGAATAAGAACTTTTGTGCATATAAGTTGGACTTGTCCAAGGCATATGACAGGGTGGACTGGGATTTTTTGAGGAAAGTGATGCAAAGGTTGGGGTTCTCTCACAGATGGGTTGACTGGATAATGTCATGTGTCACATCGGTGAGATATCAAGTTAAATTCAACGGAACCCTCCTGGAATCATTTTCGCCCTCCCGGGGCCTCCGGCAGGGTGATCCCCTTTCACCGTTTCTTTTTCTGTTTGTTGCAGATGCTCTATCCTACTTGCTCCAACAAGCAGTCCAAGACAACAATATTGAGCCAGTGAAGATATGTCGCCGTGCCCCTGGTATATCACATTTACTTTTCGCTGACGATAGCCTACTATTTTTTAAAGCACAAGGTGACCAAGCTCGTAGAGTTAAAGGAGCTCTTGACATGTATGCATCTAGCACAGGCCAACTGATCAACCCCAGCAAGTGCTCTATTTTATTTGGTGACTCTTGCCCTGTAGAATGCAAAATGGAGGTGAAAACAATATTGGGGGTCGTCCAAGAATCCTTTGAGGCCAAGTACTTGGGTCTCCCTACACCGGAGGGTCGTATGAACAGCGGCAAATTTCAGAGTTTACAAGCAAAGCTGGCTAAATGCCTGGTCGAATGGGATGATAATCACAAGTCACAGGCAGCTAAGGAGGTGCTTATCAAGGCCATCGCCCAGGCAATTCCGGTATATGTGATGAGTGTCTTTAAGCTGCCCGCTGGCCTGTGTGATGAGCTCACAAGTATGATTAGGCGGTATTGGTGGGGAGCAGAAAATGGGAAACGCAAAACCCATTGGGTAGCCTGGGATGTGATGCTTCGACAAAAAGTCATGGGGGAGTAGGCTTCCGTGATATGCGATTGTTTAACCAAGCACTTCTGGCCCGTCAGGCTTGGCGTCTTCTGCAATTCCCGGACACTCTTTGTGCACAAGTGTTAAAGGCCAAATACTACCCAAATGGTTTCTTGATAGATACGGTGTTTACAGGAAATGGCTCATCAACATGGCATGCCATCGAGCATGGGCTTGAATTACTGAAGCAGGGTGTCATTTGGCGAGTTGGTAATGGAGCTAGCATCCGGGCCTGGCGAGATCCCTGGATCCCAAGGCCGGCTAGCCATACTCCAACGGCTGACCAAGGGCGTCGTCGATACGGATGGGTAGCGGACTTTCTTCTCCCTCGGGGTACTTGGAATGTACAACGCCCGCAGCAATATTTCAACCCCGACGACATCGCTGAGATACCGAAGATTAAACCGTCAAGTAGAAGTGAACCTGATTTCATTGCATGGTTTCCGGAAAAAGGGGCAATTTTACTCGTCAAAGCGCTTACCGCCTGGGCATGGATAGTCGCATGAAGGAGCAGCCATATGGTGCCACGAGTAGACGACCGGATGGTGAAAGACCAAGCTGGAAAACTATTTGGGACTGCCCTGTCCCTCCCAAGGTCAAGCTACTGGCATGGAAAATTTGTTGTAATGCTCTGGCAACACAAGTGAACATGGCAAGGCGTGGCATCACTACCACCAGGATTTGCCAGATCTGTGGACATGAAGACGAGGATACTTTCCACGCCTTTGTTCGTTGCCCGCATGCGCGTGACCTCTGGCAGGCAATGGCGGAAGTTTGGGACATGCCAGCGGATGCCTGCTTGAGACCAACGGGGAAGGAATGGCTGCTGCAGCTCCTTACGGGAATCCCTGTACACCAACGAGCCACCACGCTGATGACTCTCTAGCGCATTTGGCATGCTCACAATGAAATCACACATGACAAGCCTTCCCCAGCTATTGAGGGATCGCGTCGCTTCTTGGTAAGCTATTTGAACTCCCTCATGATAATTAAACAGTTCCCTGATGCAGCTATTGAGAAAGGGAAGATGGTCCTTGACCCTGGACAAGGGCTGGTGAAGAAGAAGGAACATGAGGAGGCCAGGAACCATGTATCGAAAAGGTGGTCCAGGCCCGGGCTTGGACATGCTAAGCTGAACACCGACGGGGCTTTCAAGCAAGGGGAGGGGCAGGGATTGGCATGGTACTTCGTGACCATGACGGCGCAGCAATTTTCACCGCTTGTCGCGCTTTAGAGCAAGTGCAACGATGCCACCGAAGCGGAACTCATAGCAATTGAGGAAGGTCCGAAGCCGGCGCTACTATGGTCTAATGTGCGTTTCACAGCCGAAACCGAGCGTGCCGAAGTCGTTGAGCTGATTAAAGAAGGAACACCGAACAAATCGATTTATGCTTTCAGAATAAATAGTATTCGTGAACTCTTGAAGGAAAGAGAAACTAGAGTAGCCCAGATTAGTCGTGATGTAAATCAGGTTAGTCATGAGCTAGCTAAGCTAGGTAGGATCAAGCACAGAACTGATTTTTGGCTGAGTGGACACCCTGTGGAGGTGGCCAATGCCATGAACTTGGATTGTAATCCTATCTCTGGTTAATATAATTCTCTTTCCCCCGCAAAAAAAAATTCCCTTGATCCCCTACCTACTCGCCTCCATCGCGCCTGATGCGGCTTAGCCCGGTGGCCCGGCGCCAATGCCGGGGCTGCCTTGGTGAAGATGAAGGACGGCTAGAGCGCCTCGACTGCCGGGTCATGCGTGGACGAGCACCGAGCTCGGTTGCGCGGTTTCTCTGCTGGGGTTGGGGATGGGATCTGTTGAGGATGGGTTGAGCAGCACCCCCGCCTTTGGGCAGAGTAGGCCCATATCGTGCGCCGTCAGCGCCTCACGTTTCCATTCTTCTCGTGTCTCCTCGATAGCCGCCACCGATTCCCACATCGGACCGAGCGGGAGGTGATTCGGGAAGCTGAGGACCAGAGCGGAGGGAGGCGTAAGAGGAGGAAGATCCAAAAATAAAACTGAAACGGTATAAGGGTAATTTGGCGTATTATGCGATTTGGTGGGAGGGTAAAACAGTCTAATAAAAAGTTGGACGAAAATTTTGGCAGAAACATTAGCTCCTTTATTATTAGGTACTAGATGACCTGGTGCGCCCCGGCGCACAGGCAAAAGCAGGACATTATGTAACCATAATGTTCAAGAACAAATGGCAAAATCAATACAATACTCAAGTTGTGTGTAATACAATACCACTATATTCTATTTTGGCTGTAGAGAATAACTGGTCTTAAACATTGTAAACTGGTTGGGGGTACTTCATCTACATGGAAGGAAAATGCCTTTCTTTAGTATTATTCTACATTTTTTGACGTGGAATGGAGATACTATTAAATTCATTTGTTGCAATAATACCGATAACGACCTTAATTTTGACGATTTTAATCATGCATGTATTGTAGAAGTAAGGATATAGAACTGTGACATATATTCTCCCTGACTTCTCCCTAACTCCAAGTAAACCAAAGCATCCTTCGCTTGCCGGTGAGCTAAAGTAACCGGTATGAATCATACATGCTGTTGAAAAACCATAACAAAATAAAATACAGTCTTGGGTAGCTAATAGTGTACATAGGTCAACTGCGATAGCATGTATTTCCACATAGAAAAACAAGAGTAGTCCGTAGCACAATATTACATAACATGGGTGACAGGGAACCAAGGTGCTCTGTAGTCTGTACAATAATATCTTCAAGTCTTAGTGATTCGGTCTTACAACTAACATTACTCCACTGATTGGTCAAATGACCAGCTTGGGTTTAACATGCTTGATGCCCCAAATACGCTAGTGTCATCTGCAGCAAAAGCAACCTGATCTTGTTACCAAGGAAGTAGACATGATGCATCTTATTCCGATGAAGAGCAAAAGAAGGTAGGCAACCTTAATACCCTCTGTTATTTTGGCGAAGTTTCTTTAGGGCATACTTATCTCAAGTAAAATCAGCTATTGCCTGCACTTTCCTATAAGAAAATACTAATGATATAGAAGGAAAAACTACACACATAGTTGGCTATGCTAATTTAAAGGTGCTCTATTTGAAGAGCAGATTCTTTTTGAAAATCAATAGCTGAAGGTAAGCAAAATCACAAAGAAAAATTGTGGTCACGAGTAGTGAAAATTAATAGAGAGAAGTTTCAGGAGGGTTCAATTACCTTAGAACATAATTGCCCAGGAACAAGAATGGTGAACACTGACATCATATTTTTACAACACCACCATTGGAATTTCATCAATCAAATCAAGTTCCTGTCGAACAGACTTTTATTGAAACGAAATCTAAGAGTAACATTGTCAAGCATACAAAAATAACTTAAATTGCAGCGAAACCTAGGAGTCACATTATCAAGAAAGCATACTTCAGAGTACATTTTTCAGTGAAGGGGAACTTTAGTACACCATCTGTCTATGATAATAAGTTTGAAGGATGCCATTAAAATGGTTTATTTTTAAAATACCAATATCCCTTGTACGGAGAAAACATACTCAATGTGCAAGAATAGTATTAAGATAATAGTGCATCTTAACTCATAGAATCTTCGCGATGAAAAGTAAATTAATAATTCATATCTGGAATATCCAATGTGAGCAAAGGGAACATTCATAAAAGAACCTTGTAGTAACCGGAAAACAATGTGCAAGTAACCGATGTTGCACACAACATGTGTGACCTGACATATTTTCACTCTCAAACTTTCTAAATTCACTCCTTCGTTATTCAAAGCCTTTACGGAAAGCAAGATATTAACGTTTAGGTATACTACTGGACACCATAAAATAGAAAATAAACTGATTGTACATGCAGTAGGCTGTAGGCATGAAGATCCATCACAAGAAATGATAAAGAAATAGAACAATAGAGCACACTCATTGCAGATTCATTTGGCAGATAAGAGAAATCGGTATGATAACAAATCGCAAACAAAAAAATGAACAACCTCTGACAGATTATGTGAGGAAATCTATGAAGTGGGCCAAAAAAGAATTAATTTCACCAGATGACGCAGGTTCTTGGAAAGGCATACTTGTTGTTATAAATAAAAAATAGTCGCTAGACTTAATTTGGATGAACAACATGACTCACTGTTACCCATCTTCCCCGGATAGGGGGCAACAAACAAAGTACGAAGCAAACATGTCAGCGGCTCTCCACGCGGTAATATTCGGTCATACCTATAATGCATAACAAATGCTTTGTTTACGAAAACTATCACCATAAACGCAACTCAATATTCAAAGGCTAAGATAAGGCACAAGAGCATACATATACATGATTCATTGTCATTTACCATCTCATTATGATAGTAACGGGTAGATGTAGATAAAATCCTCACAGGAAACCCTTGTGGGAAGCATTATTGTTTCAGAAAGTGCATTGAAAAGATGGAGGATGGTGTTTATCAAACCAGCTGCATGTTATTTTTGGAGGGGAAAAATACATGACCGTAAATAGATGAACAAGATGTGCTTTTGCCCTGGATCATTTGCCAAAACTGGAATGCAGCCACAAGCTCTTTCCAACACAGAAATGAAATAATCCAAAGATCCAAAATTTATATAATCAGAAAACAAAGCTACTTCCTCAAACCAGAGGGGTCACCATCATATCAGAATCTAAACCATGAACTTTAGCTTATTGTAGTATTAAGAAAAACTCGAGGGAAGCAAAGATTTATCAAGCAAAGTAACGAAACATATGTCGATTTTATACACATGCAATCAACCATTTCTCTTACTTAGTGAATAGTAGTGGCAGAAGAGGTATTCTGGTAAAGACTAATTTAAACATAATGCTATATTCTTTTTGACTAATTTAAACATAATGATATATTCTTTTTTTTGCGAATTCATAGAGCTTTACTGAGAATTATCTGATAGGATTACAATCACTCCAAAGAGCATATAAGTAGATGGTCCTACATGAGTGCAGATATGCCAAAATGTCAGTGACGCAGATCTCGATGTAATTGCAGTAATATTCAACTCACATTTGACAACAAAAGGCATAAAAGTAGAGCAGTAGGCAGTATAATGGGAGAAAAGAGAAAAAAATCTTGCGACATCCAATTAATGTGATCAAATTGGATCTGCTTAAGTACAATAACCAAATATGAGGTAAGTGTACTCCCTCCGTTCCTAAGCTCAGAACTATCAAACGAGCAGGAAATGCTAAAAATCTGTTTTTAGATAACCTTAGAAAAGTACATACATGCCCTGAAAAGTGCTTTGCCTTGAAGCTAAGAAAAATATTTCCGATGTGTGCTAAGGAAAGATAAACGTTAGTAGTTCAGTACCAATGGAAAGATAAATCTTAGTTGTTTAGTACCAATGGAAGTAGTCTTAACATTGTAGAGTGCATTCCCTGCTTAAGAATTGCTAAACTGTATTAAACAAATACGCAGACTCCATTTTTACTGATTATCAAATCTGTGAGCATGAAAACTTTACAAAAATTGCAGGGTAGTATTCACAACACTGAACACCGTCTACTCAACAATATTAAGTTGTTCAAGGTGAACTAACATTTCCTATCCTTGGAGCAATATCCAAGAGTGAACACAGAGAAGAACAATCCATTCAGCAAAAAAATTATTGGGCTGCTCTGCTTGCAAAATGTGAGCAGTCACACACACACGCACTAACCTAAAGCAAATGAATTGTCACGATTGGTCTTTGATTTGTCTGGTAAATAGGGAAAAGAGTCTTTTCGAACCATCACCAAACGACAAAATAGTTGTTGGTTTCATCAATGCCCACTGGGCAGACCAACTCCCTCTGAAACCTTTTTTTAACAAATAGAAGATAGAAAACGATGCTGCATAGCATAAATTGTTGAGAACATGATATTTATTAACAACTACAAACAATGAAACCAAATGCTTGTAGTTTATCATTCAGAGAAGGAATAACATGATTAAATTACAACAGAATGGGAGCATGCACCTTCTTTTAGGCAGAGAATTAGGGAAGGTCATGCATCTTCCCTTAGCAATAGCCTGACTCAAGTACATGAAAGATGTGTGTCAAACTTTCCAATGGTAGATCAGTTCCATCGATTGCTTCATACCTTTTTCTAGCCGAGCTCTGATATTTGTGAAATATACCATGGTTTTTAGGGCGGTAAGGCGTACTAAATAGTTCTAAATCCGCTCTGAAGCCTAAGAGCGTGCCTAAGCACCTAAAGTGGGAACATTTCCAAGGCACTGCTACGTCTACGCATCCCAAGGCGGACACCTTAAAAAGCATGAATATGATTTTTTAAAATATGTCACAAAGAAAATTAAATAAAATATTCTTTTTGTTGGTCTCATGTGAGAGTCAACTCCTACAAGTTTGTTTTATTCCCATAGAGCAGAGATGTCAGCAGAATTATTTAACTAACCGGTTAATACATGGCAATTATAGGCAACCAATATGACTAAGCATTATGCTATTAAAATGGGAATATATATCAATTATGTTGATTCAAAAGGTTTTTCTCATCTACAGAGAACAGAACCATGAACTCATCAAGAATATTTCTAGCGTTGCATCTCCGTTTGCAGAAAAAAAATGATAATAGCATGGGTGGGAATAGTTTCTCCATCAAGATTACCTATTTATCCAAGTGGTTTCCTAATAAAGGTTTAGTTTTGTATCAAAATCCTACCTTTCTGGTACACAAGCATATCTATAAAATTTATAAAATTCAAAAGATTACTTCTATAAATGTTCAAAGACTACCCTCTCAACCAGGGGGTCTCAAGGGGGCAAATGAATCCTGGTCGCTCGTTCACCTCGCCACAGTAGAATTCTCCTCCCACTTTTCACTCCGTACCGTTGGATCCGGTCGTTCTTTTTCCACTCGTTCAGCTTCCAAGAGAGTCCATGACTTGTAGGACCAAATACGTGCGGGGTCCAGCGGCCAGAGGCAGCCATGCGCGATTGTTTGTGTCGTCTTCATTCTCCTATCCGCGGGGAATCGGTGAAAACCTAGATCGCGAGCTCCCCAATCCCGTGCTCACCTCCACCTCCCCAATCCCCGCCCTTCCTCTCCTCCACCCGCACCACTGCATCCCCAGCTCGGCGACGGCGCATCTGGTAGAACCAAATGGAGTAGGAGCAGCTAGCCCGAGCGATGGAGGCCGCTGGACGTGGGAGCCGGTGACGGGACGGTTGCCATCGCTGTCCTCACGTCTTCTCTTCTCCGCCGCCACACCCTCCTCTCATCTCCCGCGCTTGTCCATTTTTCTCCTCTTCCTTGTGCTCGTCGGCGAATCGAGGAGGACCTGCGGTGGGATCCGCCGGGGAAGGAAATCGGTGCTCGTGGGAGGAGGCGGCGCAGGGAGACCGGCGGCGGCCCTCCCAGGTCGGCCCCGTCAAGGTCCGGGTCTCCCCCTTCTCTCTCTCCTCTTGGTGTTCAACTGTGCACAACAGAGAAGGCAGTCATCCAGGAGTGCTGGCCCTGCTTCCCTAGAATCCATGAGGAAGCTAGAGCTTGTAGCGTCCCTTTGCTACAGACCTAGGTATGTTCCCTCTGTGGTTGCAATTTTTTTTGTATAGCAGAAATTTGCTCTCCTCTGCTCCTGGAGTTCAACAGATTGAGGGCAGTCCAAAATTTGTGATTTTGGAGCCTAGCACGTGTTTGTAGTTATGCCTATGACAACTAAATTGATATA
Source organism: Lolium rigidum (assembly GCF_022539505.1). NCBI lineage: Eukaryota > Viridiplantae > Streptophyta > Magnoliopsida > Poales > Poaceae > Lolium > Lolium rigidum. Next base: position 78,731,102 of record NC_061509.1, on the reverse strand, counting down.
TTTTATGATTCCTCTTATTGTCTATGTGCTCTAACACCATTGGCGGTGGCAGGGGTAAGATTCTAATCAGATTTTTTCTTATCATATAGTCATATGCATATTTGGGCCATACAGCTCGCACGTGGCAGCCCTAGCTTAGTGATTGCGACGGCGCTGTCGGGAAGTGCTCAAGCGAAGTAGCAGCCAGCGGTCAGCGGAGCAGGCGCTTGCGGCGCCGATCGGCGGGCAGGCGAGTAGCAGTCAGTAGCGACCGGCGGGCAAGCGACGACAACCACAGAATGGCTAGGTATTCTTCAGCACTCTCCCTACCTTCTTGAACAGTTCAGCTCTGAAGTCATTTCTTCACTTCAGCCGCATTAGCGGTAACATACTAGCGTCTAGCAGATTACAATTTTCTTTGTTGAGCAGAGTAGTACACTACTAGACTATCAGATCTCTATAGATGCCATCACCTGTTAGATTTGCAAGTTTCTAATTGCCTAATTTTTTTAATTTTCCCCTTGTTTTCTTGTAATGTAGATGAAGCAAAAGAGTGCTGCTGAAAGTAGCATATTTGCATTGTCGGCGTCATCATCTTCCAATAAGGCGATTGCAGAGTTATATTCTAATTTGCTATAATGGGGATATCATCAATTCTCCACTTAAGAGAGGTATTGCATCAACCCAAGCTTTTCCTGTCCATGGGTGCTAATGTAGACCGGTCGCTAAAACCGCAGAAGGGTCCTGATTATTTTAAGATCTCTGGTCAAACACATCATCGCTTGGGGTCTCTTCTGCCTGCAAAAGATGATTCTGTGCCACCTAAATATGACTCTCCTAAGTATGCTGAGTTGTATATTTATGACACATCAAATGAAGTGGACAATAGAATTCGTGCCTTACATCCGGATGATAGTTCCGATAGTGGTCTAGACAAAGTTGTGGTTGCTGCTTTAATAGATATGCTTAATGAACACAATCCTTTGGTTCAGTAGTTTCGCCTAAGGCAGCTGTTTTTCTAAGGTGGAGGGGGAGCGCTTGGACGCCTAAGCGTCACTTAGGTGACACCTTTAAAACCATGACTACACCTGAGATTTAATTCTCTTGCTGACTTTGATATTTTATGGCTATTTAGTATGTGTTGGCTGAAAACTAAGCTTAAATTGTTCTTGTCAAATATGTTCAGTAGTGGGTTCTGAATGTGGTGAAGAAAAGTATTTAGCTCTCGCTCTCATATAGGTTGTCATTTAACCTCTAATCTGGAATTAACTAGCTTATGCTTGTGGATTTACCTAGCCAAATTTAAGTAATAGGCTCTATGTCAGATTATCCATGCAAGTTTGAGTACTGCTTCAGAACAATTTTATTTGTCAAAAGTGTAGATTTGATTTTGTTCTCAATTCTCTGTTCTATGGCAGGCACTCCATTAGAAAAAATGGTGCCTGTTTTACACATAATACCCAATGGTGAATACTACACTTTTGCTTCAAAAACTGCATGTCAAGCAAATTATGAGTCAAGCTAATTCTGATGGATCATCTACAAACTATATATAATGTTCATCTTTAACTTCGGACATGGCTTGAGCTGATTCTTTGATGCTCTCTCATTTTTGCAGTTTCGTTTGAGACAGGTGAATTTCATTATTGTTTGACAACGTGGCAAATTTCTTCTCTTTGCTCTGTAAATTTGTGTGATATATGATTTTGATGTCTCATGTAGGTTATTTACCTTCAAAACATAGTGGCTTAAGTTGATTACTCTGCAGTATTTATTTTTTGTCTGGACTATCTATTTCATGTTCAGAGTATTTATTTCTGTCATTCCACAGACTGGCTTGAACTGGCTAGCTGGTATATTAAAAACTGTCTACGTTATTTTTTATGGAGATATATCCATTATTCAAGCTATGTTGGTCAAATTTTGTATTTTCATTTGAATTATTCGTGCATATATATTCTGATTATGCCCATGTTTTTTTTTTCAGATTTAATCATATGAATAAATAATTTCTCCGAAGAAAGTAGACAGTAGTTAAAGACTCGAAGAAAAGTTCAGCACCTGGAATATTGTATAGATGAGTTACAGTTTAAATTTGACTCCTCAGCGTCTCTTCAAGGAAGCATGTGCGATAGCCTGGACACACCATCAATATTTCTTATCCTTGGTTATGGTGACCTGGTGCTTGTCACATTGATGGCTTCATGGTTCAAATGCATCTGAACAATGATGAAGAAACTCTTGCCATTGAGTAAGTCTCAATGGCAAAATCTGGTGGAGATGGAGCTCAAACTTATTCAGAAGTTGATATGTTTGATCCTTTTCTTGGGAAGTAAGTGGATATGACGATATGTAGTCTATGCTACATTGTTTAAAACATACTTTAATGAAATTTGCACTGACACTTGCATTGTTTCCTTTAAGAACAACAGTAACTTGCACTGAAACATAAAACCATCTATAGTGGATATGGTACTCCTGAAACTACTACCGTTGCTTGCTCTCTTTCAGGAATGGGTCTGATCTGTTGTGGTGTTGTTGTGATGTGCTGATGCTGCTTTTTGTTCAGGTCTGATCGCTCTGACAGCAAACTAGATGCAAGTGGCAACCCATGATTTGCTTTACGCATTTAGGATTTCATCGACAACAAACTAGATTCTCCTCACCAAGCTGCTGCTGGTGGGGCCAGAGGCCAGCAAGGTGTATTGCTGGGGCGGCAGGGAGAAGGAAGCTGGCCGGTGAGGTGCTGGGTGGAGGAGATCCTGGCGACAAGGTTATGGGCGAGGAATCCTGGCAGGGCGAGGAGATACTGGCCGGCAAGGTAGGTGATCTCGAATTGACCAATTCAAGGGTATAATTGTCATTTACTACTAATTTGGTTTTTCGAAATTTCCTTCCACGCTTTACATATGTGAATCGAGGCAGTAATACTGTGTTATCCCTCTCATATATATTGTATTGTATAATTATACCACCTTCATTTAGATGTTGTAATGTATAATTATGATACTTTAAATAAATTACTTTCACAACGCTCATTCATATCTGCTTGCTCGCCGTAGGCGGGCAAGCGCGCGGCAAGCCGCGTGGTTTAGGCTCATGCGGAGGCAACAAAGTGTACGCGGAGATTTTGGTTTAGGCTGATGCGGAGGCAATATTTTCCTGCGAGAGCTTGCGTGATTTCAGTGTTGTCTGTGGCTTATTAATTCAATCCTAGAACTAGGAAATAATATACCAACAAGTAGTTTTTAATACTTTTTCTTAGGTAAAGACGCCGTTAATTTTCTCGATACTTCGATAGCTTGGTTAATAAGCAGCGTAGATATTTCCAGATTGTATCTGAACCTGATGATCACGATACTCTTTCTTAGTTGCTGGTACTTTTGTTTGGATGATGCATACATAACCTCTAATCTGTTTTATAGTCTAGCCTTTTGGATTCAGCAATAAATTTCATGTGAACCTTATGATCATTGGTACCATATATTTGACTCATTTATTTCCTTCTCTCTTCATATTCAGGTTGTAGCAATTGTTATGCAGACTAGCCCGGAGTCTGGTTTTTGTACAGGTAGTGTCCATCCTGGTTCTGGTGATTTGATTTGGGCAACTCTTCAAGTTTGGTTCTCATATATTGGTCCTGAGACCTGACATTGGGATGTGCCATATCTCATCCCTTCCTTCTTTAATTTTCCTGTGTTTAGACTGATTGACTGTGTATACTATGTATGTTAGTTCCTTTATAATTCATGCCGTGATATTTTTTGTTGTTGTGACAGGTTACTTATAACAATAGTCTAATGTGGAAAAAAGCATAATCGGGGTTGGGCGGCAAAGCCTTGATATCTGCTGGTTTATCCATAGGGGTGCACAGACAAATAAATGTCCGTACAATTTATTTTTCTACTATGTTACCTATAGGGTAAGCCCGATAATTTTTTTGCAGTACTGTGTTTAACTTCTGGAGAATTATATCTGAAGCAAATCATTTTAACGAAATTATTTTAAGACCATAACCTCCCAATTTTCAGTACTATTTTTTTGTCAGTATCTCGCTACGTGGATCCATCAGACCATTTAAAACATGTTACCGTTAGTGTCCAGTATATAGAACTCCCTCCACCCATAGGAAAGGCTTGCTATCAAATTTGCCCACCTAGATTCAGTAAAGATGGGCATAGGTGTGTTCGTACTTGATACGTTTAGATGAGTGGGTACTGAAAATATGGAATGACATTCATCAGCTGTTATAATTAGAAGGATATACACTTCAGGCCCAACATTAAAGCAGCTTCAAAACCGTTATATATGTGTGAAAACTGAAAATAGCATTACATTTCAGCTATAATGTATCTTGCAATAATGCACCCTGTACCATACCTAATGCACCACCCAATTTCACCGGGGAAGTTTCATATTTGTTCATAACAACTTGACTGTCAACTAAAGAATTGGATATGAGGTGGGATTCTGATACAGTTTGCCTTTTAGGTTGAGCTTTGGTGTGCAACTTGGGCTAATATTTGTTCTTCCGTTTGCAGTTATTACCAACAATGACTGCATCTTCTGTGAGAATGATCTGGTTACTGACAAGAATGCGGAGCTCATCGGGATGCAAGATGCCGAGGTGGCCGGCATCCAACACCGTGGGCTGTTGGTGCTCCACCCAGCGCCCCACTTCTTGCTTGCATGCATGCCACCGGTCAGTTGTAAGATGCCAACGCCCAGGTAGGTATATGCTTCTAAATTCTATTTTTTCGTTGAGAATTGGGATGCATTGGTAATTTAGAAGCGCCCATTAACCCACTCGAATTCTTAATTTATGATTTTTTTTTGATTTAGGTACTGTAGGTACCAATGGGGAAACAACAGAAGAACGATGAGGGCATTGTCTCTAGGTTCATTCTTATTTTGAAGGTACATAGAATTCATCAGAACTACTGACATTATCTGAACTGGCGGCAAATGCCGAGTGCCATAACGACACTAATCATCTTTATTCTTGTAGAATAAGTAGTCAAATCAAGGATTGATCGGCGAGTGATCAAGCAGAGCGATCTCGGGTTGTACGTGTTCGCGTTGAATCTGTTGAATGGCGATCCCTTCATGAATTAAAAATTGTTGCCATACTTTAACACCTGCCAGTTTACTGGTTGCTATAAATTGTGAAGGAATCAAGTTGTGGGCAAATATTGAAAGGTAATGAATGATCCAATATTTGCCTTGTTAGTCCTTTCTTGGTTCGTATGCATTTTATATTATTATTTTGGTCCCAGCTTGTTGCGTTGATTGGTCTATATGGCCTGTAATAATTCAGTTGGCATGGACATGGGGATTTTGAGCCTACTTTCACTCCCACAAATGGTTGCTTTGGATATTAAGATGCCACTTTTATTTCGTCACCCATGCATTGTTTTGCATTCAGAATTACCTGCTAGATAATATTACCATGCCTATTATTAATGTGTCATAAAGACAAGCACTTCACCAGCTAAACCACTTGCCATGTGGTTAATATTTACGGTTTGGCCTTCAGAAATTTCAGATGGGAATGGTCTCCAAATTTTAAGAAAAGTTTGTTTGGGAGCGAGTCATTTATTTATTTGTTATTATTCACTACATATCAAGTAAGCTGGTTGTGAAATTTACATTGACTTCTTGTGATATGATGTAGGTATTATTAGCCATTGACTCTATTTATGTTGCCTTTCGGCTCCACAATTGACCTGATTTAGAGTTGATCCAGAATTTCATTATATTACCGCGAGAATGTGCCTGCGAACATAGTTTCGGTAGTAGTGCCACTTGGAGAGATCAACATTATTTGTTTACTCATCCAATGAAGGTCTTGCAGCATGACCAGTATTATGGTCGGTTGTCGAGTGCAACATCCTCCGAGTTTTTATTTAGTTTCACATCGAAAGTCGGTTTTCTCCGTGCATTGATGCATATGCACACAAAGATATGACAGGTTTTCGTGTCTCCATTTGATTCTGGTTCCACCTCTGCCAGTATCATTTGTTGTGACAGCAGCCTGCAGCGTGTGCCTTTTACCTACATATCTCTACATATTTATGATGGGTAAAGGGACGTCTTCTCAAGCCCACTCCCGTCTGTTTGGTTGCTAGAAGATTTAGGTTCACTCGTGGCATCCTCCTGCAACGAGTCTCCAACCTATCCCGTTCTTAATGACTTCTACTCTAGAGTACTAAGAAGTTGTGACAAATATAGAGATGATTCCTAAGGAGATCTGGCATATATATTTCTCAGTGCAGTTGAAGGATTGGTGCTGGTTGGAGGGTGCTCCGGTTCCTGCATGGTGAATTCCCTCCCAGGCATCAAAAGGTAAAGTACTGATTCTTTCCTCTTCCTCTAATTGATTTGTTCCATCACGCTGATAGAATTGTTGCGATTTGGCACTGGCATGACCTAATGGTTTGTCCGCTCACTAAATATTTATGTAGGTTAGAACAGTCATGGTGCAACGCCGTGAGAGGAGAGGAAGCTCCTGATTGTCTGTTCACAGTTCAGTGCCAGGATAGTAGGGATGCCCAATCCATTTTGGCCTTTTTTCCGTTGCTTTCTTTTTATTTCCATCTTGTTATTCCAGAAATTGTTGTATATACACTGCTTCATGCCTGTATTTTTCTATATACCATGCTTCATGGCTGCATTTTTATATACATGTTTTCAAATTTTGCCCACTATTAGTATCCAAAAATAATATATTTCTGGCATTTCTTTTGCCAGCTGAGTTGGTCTAAAATAAACAACATAAATGAAGGTGGAAGAAATTAGTTTTAAGTATATTGCAGTTGTTGCTGCTGTTTTTGCTATTAGAAATGTGTTTGCAGACATGCTGTAGGTTTTCATTACAGTTTACAGTTTTCTATAAAAAAAATTGTCGTACAATATTTATGAATGCCTTCTCATGCAGGCCCGAGTTCTCTATTGTCAAATCTGATTCTGCTATTTTTTCTATTAGAAATTTGCTTACAGGTATTGATGTTTTTTAATTGTCACCAGATTATGTCAATGCAGCCATTGGCAATATGAAAGCGGCTTCACAAGTTTGGTGGAGGGAGCTGTTATAACCCTAAATTCCATCAACACAAAACTAATCTACTTATACCGCCATCACTAAACTACTGCTAAACTACGATATATGATAAATGTTGCACTGTTGTTTCCCTTCTACCTTTAGGGCGAGGCACAACGTTGGCGCAATGAGTAAACATTTGTAATAGTTTCGCTACACTGCGATATATGATAAATGTTGCACTTTTGTTTTGCTTCTACCTTTAGGGCACGTTGGTATGACTGGTAAACATTTGTAATAGTTTCTGGTTCTTGTGGTATCGGTGAAGCGGCTTAGAATCTCGAATCAAACTTTTTATCTTTCTGCTTACAATAAGTAGAAGCATTCCTTTTGGAATTACTAATTATCCATTTGCACTTCTTTTATGATGCTACATCTTTTGGTACAATGACCATAATTTGGTGCGGGAGTTTACATATTGTCATATCTTACTGCACCACCTCAATGTAATGTTGACGGTTATATTTCTAAGCTAATTCTTAATACTAAAATAAGCTAAATCTTACAGTTTAAATTCTGGTAGCGCAACGGGCTGTCGAGGGAGTTTCCTCCAACGAACCACACTACATACTATTATACCTCACCATGGGACGCCCTGTTGGATACTATTCTACTCGATCCAAAAGCTCTACTCCAACCTCGGATGATGTTATAGCTCCCTTTACCACTACGGTGATGACATCGGCAAGAAGAGTACAGCTCTGCTCCAAGCCTCTGATACTAAAATAAGCCAAAACTTATGGTTCAAATTCTTATTGAATTATGCTATTTGTGCAATAGCACAACGCGGTAATTCGGTACTAAAATAAGAGAAACCCTATGGTTAGCCTTCGTCATTGCGCGATAGAGCAACGGGTCATCTAGTAAACATAAAAGCAGTATTACTCAGGGAGCATGACCTGGCTGGGCCAACTAACCGAGCTGCAGCACATGTTGTTGTGTCACCCCAACCAACAACATGTCTTCTCTGAATGAATAGTGAATAAACTGTCACTGGAACAGATAGCAAAATACATAGTTCAATAGTTAGAATTGGTTTTAAAGGGGAAACACAGGTAAAGTTCCAGCGTAACAGTGCAACAAAAGTGCATGTTTATTCAAATAGAATATGCATGGATGAATATTATTTTAATAAGATCAAAAGTGATAAACATTGAAACAAAGTGATTGAAGGATACTCATAAATAACAGGCCGAGATAACTGCGAAAGATGCTCTAGATCATCACCGTCGCGCCACCTTGCCCTTGTCAATCAGCCTTTAGCAGCTCTGAAAAAGGGGGAAACAGAGAAAAGAAGGGGGATCATATCATAGATTCAGCAGTAAAAGAATTTATCAAAGATGAGCTATATAACAACTAACAGGCTTATAAGGATATATGTAATCTTTGTTGAATCAAAATCAGCTCAAACCTTCCTCATAAACGACGGCCAGCCTGGCTGGCAAGTGAAGAAGTCATGAAGGCTGAAGTCAAGGGTGTCGCTATTGACCGTGTCGCCACCGGAGAAGAGGAATCGTGCACCTGTGTCGAGGGCGTCGAAGAAGATAAGCATCTTGCAGAACACGTGCGGTATCCTCGCCTACCACTTCACAGCGTCGACATCCTCTCCTAGATTCAGAGGCATTTAGGTTTACACACAAATCATGTAGTAAATTTACGGCTGTAAATATCAGGTATAGATTCTATAATAAGCTTATCCTAAACTCAAAAGAGAAAGGCGGAAGATTGGAAGAGAACGCTACAATTCTCATTGTCAAAATACAGCTCCCTGTTCGGCATCGCTCTCGAATAGGAAGATTGTTGTTAGTGATGAAGTCATCATATTATTCAATCCAAAGAACACACAAAAGGGACGAAAATTTTGACATACCTTATGGATGGCTAGGACATCACTGTGGAGGAGATCCTGTAGAACTCAACGACACCTCGAATTGGTTCACCAAGACATGCTTCAAATGTTAAAAAAAAGAGAGAGGAAATTAATCAAGCGAGGTTGGATTAATTATATGCCATAACTGGATGGGGAAAAGAGAGGACCTCTGGTGCAAAAAAAGAGTCGCAGCTTCTTGCAGTTGTAGCCATCGGTGTTTGAATCTACCACCACCCAAAGCCTAGCTGCATAAAATAAAAATAAAGAGTAAATTAGTGAGACAGAAATTAGAGAGAGGAGCTCACGCGAGAAAGTGTAACCAAAAGAGAGGAGAGAGACCATGATGTAATCTCTAATGGGGGAGACGGGCTGTGAAAGTGGAGCAGAGTGAGAGAGATTGGAGGAGGCTCACCTGCCCTGCTTATTTCTTCTGGTCGATCTCCCTCAGCGAGGCCACCATCTCTTGCCTCCAGTCGCGCGCAAATCCTAGCAGCTCCCCTTCCCACCGGCATGGACGACGAACCAGACCGGTCTCGAGCGGCTTCTCTTTGTCATTCCCGACCATGGAACAGTTGCTCAAGGACAGAAGGGGTTGGCAGCAAAGAGCTCGAACCTAAACCCCATTGAGCTCAAGTTTTAAATACTCAGCTTCCAAAAAAAAACCTGAATCGATGGGGTCATAACAACGGCAAAACAAGCATCTGACGAAGAACTAAGGCTACTGTTAAAATGTCATAGCTTCAGGAAAACAAAGCCCAATTTTTGGTTCTCGCTATTTATAAATTCACCCGCAAGCAGATCACCAAGCACACAAGAACATCATCAGGCAACAAGCTTTAAAAAAATATCATCACGCAGTACATCAGCATAAATTAAAAATTGCATATATCGCTCAATCCCTCCAACAATTAACGAAGTACTGTTGGAAAAAAACATTTAAGCAATACTGGACTCGTGATCTACTACTGAGCTGTTGTGAATGCATAAGGAATTGAATACCAACCTTCTGGACAATCCTTTATCGCAGTTATCCATAAAGATGGCCGAAGCAACCAGTGGTCAGGCATCTTTGTGGTCAGAATCATCGACATTCCCTCTCCATGCTCATCCACCTCAAGGATACATACTCAGCTTCCTCTCCAAAATGCTCCACCTCTGAAACCCATTGGCTTCAAAGAAACAAACCTCCACTCCAAGCTCTCCCCCCTCTAAAATCATAAATCCTGTGTCAAGTCCATGAAAGAGCCATACATATAAATAAATCTAAACACGGTTGATCTGTAGTACTGTCTCATACTCACCTAACATAGTGGTCTCATTGGACAAAAATGGCCAAATTCAATGGCACTGAGATACTCACAATTCTGTACCACACAACGCAACAACAACAAGATTAGTTTTAAGGAATTTGTGGCAAGTAGAACGACTTTATTCTATCTCTCAAAAGGTTTAAAAAACCACGACTACCAAGTAGCAAGTAGCAATGTAATCTTCTAGCTAATAAGGAAATCATTTTGTACATCATGTAGTATCAAACCAAGTATTCTAAAAATGGACCAACAAAGCGGCGTAAATGGCAGTACTTGACCCTAAGGCACTGCCGCTGCACTCTTCAAAGAGTTATTCTAAAAATTGTAGAATTGTGCAATTAAATAAATTGTTCTAGTGCAGATATAAATTGTTCTAGTTTGTTAGTATGCAACATCCACATCATGAACTTGCTGTCCTCTACAACAGATCCACATAAGTTTTAAACTTTCAGGTGCCAAGCAACATCTTCAACGCCATCATCATGAGAACGTGTTACGGGGTAAACTCCAAATAAAACAACACTCACCTAGGATGAAACTGGGTCGACTAACCATGATATCCTAATTGCTGGCATGTGCAAAACAAAAGGCACCCTACCACAAGGAAACAAAGAACATTATTGCATCCATTATTGGAAATAACCGTATTAAGCTTTGACATATACTTTTACATGAATCTTAGATGGACCAGGATTTAAAAGACCAACAAGTTGACTCACATCAATTATACATGGAGTGTTCCTGCTCTATCCCAACATGTAGCTGAAGGCGCACCCCAATCCTTGCCCCTAGCACCACACACAAAATCTAGTTAAGTCAAACCTCTTGCACCATCTGACCACTCACACTCAAATCTTGACAACCAATAGCCCTTTGCCCTTGCAAGGAACCTGCAATATGTGAACAAATCATTAATTAAAAGAAATACGATAAATTAGATAGTGAGGAGTTCCTAATTAAGAGCCTACTAACATGAAAACCTAGAAAAGCATATGTATATTGGCCTACAATTTTACAAAGCATAGAGCAGAATGTAGATAACTAAAAACTAATTTACTTTTGAGCACCATTTTATAGGAGTAAATTGTAAATGACTAATAGTACCTACATCAGATCAGCACAAGAAGTCAATGTAAATTTCACAACCAGCTTACTTGCTACTACAACACGTACCATCTATCAACATGAAGATCAGAAAATAATTTTGAATGTGGCACAATATACACATCAATAATCCTCATCGTTGGCATCTACAACATTATCATCATGAATCCTGACAAAGCACATACATCAATAATCCGTAATATGCGACAATAGGGGAAAAGCAAGAATTTTTCCAAACAGTTACAACCAATGAAAACTCTATCCTCTGAAATTCCTTGAACCTAGAAGCATACAACAACACCCACCTTGCTCTGCCTATAGACTACTGCTCTTCCTTCCGCACAAAAACAATTCTGTAGATATATACAAGAGAGGAAACGTGGAGATGCACCTGACCACCGCGACCGGCCGTCCGGCGAGCCTCCGCCACCGCCGCGCCGCATGTTCAGCCGTCGAGCCAGCCACCGGTCTCAGCCGTCAGCGCGTCCGGCCGTTCGGCGAGCCTCCAACGAACGAGGCGTCGCCGCCGACCTCCTCCGTGAGCGCTCCTGTGGCAACTCCTCCGGCCCACGAACGTGGCTGTCCCTGTCCGACTCCATCTTGGAGGAGAGGCGGCGCGCCGCTAGACGCCATAGCGCGCACCCACCACCAGCCCACCACCGCGCAGCACCACGCCGGCTCACCGCATCGACGGCCGCCGCCTCCAGCGCACAGTGTACCACCGGAAAAACGAGAGGATGCGGTGGATTGTGGGGAGAGGAGAGGAGGCAGTGATTGGGGGAGGAGGAAGGAGCCGAGATTGGGGAGGAGAGCAGGCAGACGATTGGGTCGGGGGAGTGACCGATCTAGGGTTTCACCATCCCCCCACACGTCTAGGAAAAGAATGTGACCCAAATGAGAAGCCGTTGCTGCCTCTGCCTGTCGGTCCCTCACGAGCCTGGTCCCAGCCGTCACTGACTCATTCAAAGAGACCACCGGTGCAAAACTAAACTACTACATCCGACGGTTGCTGTGAAAAGTGGGACTCAAAAATTACTGTTGCATGTGGATTGGACGACCCAGATTCGTTTGCCCCTTCAGACCCCTTGGTTGAGAGGGTAGTCTTTGAACATTTATAGAAGTAATAGATACTCCTGAGTCCTGATTTCGTCCAGCCGGGTGATATACGTGTCGGGTACGCGCAAGGCATGGTTTGTGTTTTTTTTAAAAAAAACTAATATATTAAGCTAGCAAGCTACCTCATTAAAAACCTTCCAGTCTCCTTCGGTATCTTGGTAAGGAAAAGAGTGCGTCTGGTACTTGCTGCTTCACAAATTTAGTACAATTACATCGTTCAAAACATTTGTCAAAACAGATGGAGGTGGATCACTATCCCAAATACAGAAACTATTAGAATCAAAACTTAATCTAGCTTGATTATGCGCCGTCTTATTTGCTTATCTGGGACAATGCTGAAAAGAGATTCTTCCAATTCTTTGAGCAATCTGAAAACAATCTGCCAGAACTGCTGAATAAGGACTCCAAAGCTCAATTTCTCCATTGCAAGCTGTAATCAAGTCCAAACTATCAGATTCCACCACTACAGGAGAACATCCAATATTTTTCAGCAACATCATGCCATTCTTCAAAGCCATAGCTTCGGCAGAGGCTGGACTTAATATGTTCAGCAATGGCCAAGTCCCGCCACCAATAACATTCGCCATGATCATCCCTTATAATGGCCGCCGTAGCACCCGACCCATTAGGGAAAAAGCATGCATCTATGTTCAGCTTATAATGACGAGCTGGGGGTTTACTCCAGGTTATCACCTTTGGCGTTGCTCTCTGTTCCGACAAAAAAAATTCATAGTTAAAGCTTTAATGGGAAACGCTGAACTAATTGGTGAAGCGAACTTTTCTCCGTTCACTCCTTCTCGGCGCTGCCACCAGATATACCATGCCGCCACCGCCACCGTCTCCTTCAAGCTGAGAGGACCAAGATCTGGTGGATGATTCAAGTCCGACCGAAGAATTTCTTCCAAGACTACACTCCCGGACCTGTCAAGTTTTGACCATTTGGTGATAAAATCATTCAAGCCTAACGCTGTCCAGACTTCCTTTGCTCGGCTACACGTGAATATCAAATGCATAATATCTGCAACCCCCATCTTACATATAGGGCATTGAGCCGGCACTTTAATATGATGGTTAGCTAGAATTGCCATTCCAAGGATCAATCCATGTAAAGCTCTCCATATAAAAATTCTGACTTTGGGTGGAACTTGAAGTTTCCAAACAATCCCCCACACTGGGTTACTTGACGATGAACTTTGGCCAGCATTGCTTCTAATTTTAAGCCAAAAATGATGTTCCCATTCTGAATAATATGCTGAACTTACAGAGAAACAAAAGTTGCTAGTCTTTGTGCCAGGCCACAAAATCATCACCTAAACATGGCGTATAATACAGAGCGTTATGGGTCATACGGGCTTGTACGTAGGCTGGAACCCAGCCAAACCCGCAGTACCCAGAAGATGACGATCCTGCCCCCAGACCCGAATCGGTATCGATGCATCCTGACCGTCTATGTATTTTCACGATTTGGCGACTTTGTGGAGGGTGCGTACGGAAGCAAAAGCGTCTTCTCACATCCAGTGGATTAAAATTTTCCCTAAGTAATTCTTCATCCCAAAATCCCGTGTCTGGATCAATGAGATCATCAACTGTCCGGGCGGTTATAATCTTCCGTCACACTCCCAGGAACCCAATGATCTCTCCATATATTTATCCTTCTACCATTACCAACACGCCATATGTGCTCTCTCTTGAAAGTTTGTATACCACTAACAATGCTCTGCCAGGTAAAAGAAGATCCTTTCTTAGATCCAGCAGCCAACAGATTACCATCTGGATAGTATTTAGCTTGAAGTATCGAAGCACTTAGACTGGTAGGATTGTTAAGAAATCTCCACATCTGTTTTGCCAATATTGCTAAATTAAAAAGTGGAGATCACGAAACTCCATTCCTCCATCAATTTTTGGAATACACATTCTCCACCACTGGTCTGTGATTTATTGATCTCGGCTGCGAATGAACTTGGGAAAGGCTGACGGTAGGTGAGGGCCAAAAGAGAAAGATGCTACTCTGCACGGTGCACTTGTGCAGCCGATCGCGCTGCAGGACCCGCGGGAACAGGTGTAGTGCGCGTGGACAGGTGGGACGGCACCTTGGCACGCTCGTGCAGTGGTGGTGCGGTTCTGCGCACGGACTGCGTGCGCTTGTGCGGCTTTTGCTCTTGTCGCTTGTGCTGCTGGACGTGCTCCACACAGCCACAGCGGCTCGTGTTCCAACGCCACGGGAATGACAGACAGGAGTGACGTCCATCTTTCAGGACGATGCCAGTATGCCACGACCACGGGGGTTGATCGGAGGTTCAAAAGAGAAGAGAGGAAAAAAAACTGATCTTGCTGCTTCGCTGTTGTCGTTGCCTTGTTGGCATCTACCGCTGTTTGTACTTTGGAGAACCGAGAGCTCGGAGCTGGCAAATTCCAGAGCGATGACGTGGTTTTTCGTAATAGCTAGCAACGCACAGCCTCCCCTCCATAGTCCATACTATTTATTTTAAGAGAAAATATTTGGAAACTCGACTATCAGGGTGAAATTCAGAGCGTTCAAGCAAACGCTAGCTCGGCGTCATCTCTGTAGTGTAGCCAGAAGCCAAGCCACCACGGTAAAATCCCACGCCTCCTGGATTCCCAATCCGTCTATCGCACCCTAGCTAACATCCAACCCATCGTATATAGCAGTAATAGCACCCATCTGCACTAGCTCAAGTTCTAACATGATGCTCCACTTAAGGATCTTAGAGCATCTCCAGTCGCGTCCCCCAAAGCGTCCCCCAAACCGCGCCGGATTGAGCGTTTGGGGGACGTGTTTTGCTCGTGCCGCGTTTGGGGGACGTCGCTCCCCAGCCGCGTCCCCAAACGCCGCCCCCAAATGAATATTTGTGCAGGAAAATAAAGGTTTTCATTCAATTTTGATTATATATTACAAAGTTTGAATGAAAACGGCTAGATTTCATCTAAACCTAGGCTATCGACCGCCCGGCGGCGCGTTCGACGGCCCCGCCCCGTCGTCGCCTCCCCTACGCCGCAGCTCCTCCTGCGCGCCTCCTCTCCTTGCGTTCGGCGGTGGCCAGACGGTGCCGCTCCCGCCGATAGTCCTCCTCCGCCCTTCCCTGCTGGGCCGCCTGGAGGGAGAGCTCGACGGCGCGACGAATCTGCGCCTCTTCGCGGGCACGGGCGTCGTCCCGGAGCTTCTTCTCCGACTCGAAGGACTCGACGAGGGCGCGTTGCTGATCGGCCGTCTCGTCCGGGTGTGGGGCGTCGTCGTCGGACCAGTCGAACTCGTCGTCGTCGTCCTCCACCTCGGTCTCCTCCGCCTCGGCCTCCTCCTCCATTGGCGCCTCCTCCTCCACATCTGTTGGCGCCTCCATCATCGCCGCCGCAAACTCGTCGGCCGCCCCCAACTGCTCCGCCCGCCTCCCCCATAGCGCTGTAAGCGCCGACTCCCGCTGTCGACGCTCCTCCGCCGTCGCCTGCTGCTGGAGCTCGATCGACTCACGCCGCCGGCGCTCGATCGAGTCACGCCGTTCACGGAATAGCGCCTGCCGCTCATCGCGCCGGCGCCGACGCTCGTCGGCCCATCGCTGCTCCATGTCCTCCCGGTACCGGCGCCGTCGCGCCTCTTGTCCCGTCGAGGCGTCGAACGCCGCAACGGTGTCGCACTCGCTGCTCCGCCACGCCGTCGCCGCCGCGGCCTCCTCGGCCTGCGGAGGCGGGGCGGAGAACGCCGCTAGATCCGCCGCCTGCTGCGCCTCACGCCGCCGGCGGGCCTCCTCCTCGAGTGCCTCCTCGAGTGCCGCACGCCGCCGCCGGCTCGTCAATGGAGGAGACGGCGGTGGAGGGAAGTGGCCATCGCCGGGGCGGTTCGCCATTGCCACCGGTGATGGAGGAGACGGGCCGTCGAGCGACGAGGGCTGTGTTTGTTGCCGGCGGGGTGTGGTGGCTACCATTGATGAGCCGGGAGACCTTTTATAGACGCCGGCGTCGGGAAGAAAGCACGGGAACAGACGAGAAGAGGCGGGAAGATCGCGCGGGAACGGGCGGTGGCGTGCGAACACCGGCGACGCGTGGAGGCCGCGCAGCACCGACGAGACGTCTCGCCTGCCCCTCCGTCGCCATTAAGGCAAAGATGCCGCTGCGCGCGAATAACTTCCGTCGCGAGGTAGGCGACGGTTAGGTTACAATCAGCGTGCCGCTGACGCGTCGGCCCCGCGCCTCCTCGCCTCGCTTTTCGTTGTGTCCGGCGTGCCCGGTGCGTCCCCTGTGGGACGGGGACGGGCTTGGGGCGCCGGACACCGTATAGGGGCGCGCCGGACAAAAATGGGCTTTGGGGGACGCGGCTGGAACGCTTTTTTTGTCCGGCGCGCCCCAAATCCCTTTGGGGGACGCGACTGGAGATGCTCTTACCTCTTGAACTCGATTTTTTTTGTCTTCTTATTGTTAGATTATTAGGCAATTTCCGTGTGAGTTTAATTACCGAAAGCAACATTACAGATGCACAAACATACTTAACCACACACATCAGACTAAGCACATGCATCAGATCTGAACATGGAACAAGTAGCAGTGCAAGGTAGGAGAGGTAAAGCACGTCCATCGCGACCGGGAAGGTCGCACCAGCAGCAGCACCACCATGAGAGTTGTCGATGTCGCCCATGGTGAAGTCGGGGTCATTGATGAAGCAGTCGAACCGGCGAAGAAGAGCACGAACAGCAGCGAGCAGTCGCGCCGAGACGCTCCCCAAAAACCTTATCGCCCGTCTCCCGGTGCAGGATCTCAACGGACGGAGTTT
>NC_061509.1:78657193-78713744 GCF_022539505.1 Lolium rigidum | reverse complement strand
TGATTGTTGTTTATTTCATAAACCCTAGATACATATTTATAGTCCGGGGGACTTTCTAATTCGAGCGTGCACCTAGCAGTGCCCGGGTTAAACTCTAACTTCTAAATTAAGATGCGATCTACTATAATAGGTCACGGGCAGTTTAGCCCAACTTCTTCGTGTCGGGCCGCTTGAGAGATCCTCCACGCGTATACCTTCAAGCCCATCTCACTTACGGCCCATCTCCGATTTGGGCCAAAATCGTGGTGATAACACATGCCCACGGTTTTGGTAATGATAATTTCAAAACCACTCGCATTTCCTTCGAGGGGTCATGTCGTGGCGGAGGCAGAGACCGTCGCAGTATTTTTCATCATGACGACTTGCCTTCCCAACTTCTACGCACGATTTGACGGGTTTTTGGCACCACATCCTCAGCGCTGCTCGAACATTAAACCTCCACTCCATCTTCTTTTATTTAACCGCATCGAAACAGTTCTCCTCTCCATCCTCCCGCATTAGCACTCCAAAAGCCACTCCTGCGCACCATGTCTTCTTCTTCCTCCGCCTCATCGGGACTTTCCATCGAGTCCTCCTCACTCCACGGCCGGCCGACGCGGAACGGGACCCACGGGAGGTCCATGCGTGCCAACATCCGCCGCGCCATAGAAGCCGGGGAGGAGTCCACCCATGACTTCTCCGTGCAGTTCGGGGACGACTAAGTCCTCGACGGACGGGGAGAGGCGACCTCACGCTTCCTTGCTGAGACGGGGAATCGGAGGAGGAGCGATGACGATCGCTTCTCCTGGGGACGACTTCACCTCCTCGAGGAGGCGAAGGAGGAGGAGGAGGAGGAGGCGGCGGCCGGCTCCTACAGAGCGAGCCGCCGGCCAGCGCTCGCCCCGGCCGGGGAACCTCGGCGACTTAGACGAGCGGCGGCAGCAGACGGCTGACGGGGAGGGCGAGGACAGAGGGTCCTGTCGGCGGTCGCTACGGCGGCGACGGCGAGCCCGCGGGAGTAAGCGCCGAGCAGCGGCGGCGACGGCGACGACGAGGGCACGACGGCCCGTAGATAGGGCCCTTAGCATAGGATCGGTAGTAGATGGGGCAATGTATCCCCTTAGTACTTCCTTTTGAGAGCAATCGGCTCTTTATGTAAGAAATTTCGTTTATCAATGAAGAAATTCCCCAACTTGATTTTGTGACTTCCTTTATGCCAATTTAGCCGATTTCCCCTCATGCTGATTTTGCCGGATCGTCACTTAGCCAATGCTCAATGAACCGATTGCCACGCATCGGTCCCCCATAATCCGCTCTTCATCTCTTTGACGTCGGAGTGATCGTGAACTTGGTCCAATGCTCAATAAGCCGGATGTCAACGTATCAATCCTTCCACGATCTATCCTTCACCTTTTCGGCCAGATGACTTTGAGCTACCGGTGGACAATGAGGCGAGACCAATGCCTTCAAAGAGTCCTAGAACTGTTCTTTGAAACAACTTGTCGTTGAAGCGAAACTTCTGAGACGAGATATCACTTGCTCTGTTCCTTTGCAGCAACCTGAGATAGCCGAGCCAACTCTCTATCGGTGATGATGGATCCTCTTTTGCAGAACTCGCCGCCTTAGAGAGGAATTGCGTTGCGGGACCGGCCAGATGACTCTCCAATCGGCTTTTTAAAAACGAGCATCTACCGAGGCCAGCTGCCCCAGAGCCTCGGTCGAGGTGAAAACGATGATGAGACACGTAATTCGAACAAATGGACTGAGCCATTCGTGCCTTGAACACGCGGCGGGTAGATCACGTATGAGTGTCTTTGGAGTCGATGGCTATGCATCGGCTTTGTTCCTTGCATATCATGCGAATTTTTTTTTACGGGCCGATTTTTCTATCGGCCCCAATATTTTCCTTTGCACATGTATCGCACATGTTCATCTAACTAGGTGCCCCCAGGCCGATTACGCCGGAGTAGCTGCGATATCGGCTGCAGTAGTTAGCCAAGGCACTAAAATGTGAACGTCGGCTACGGTCAGGAACAATGTGGATTTCTTTCGGCGCATCGTCAGTGACGCAAACCCATTGCCCATTGGATCGACGTTGAACCCGGGCGAGAATGAATGGTGAGGATAATTTTGGCCGATTCTTTGGAATCGGCCTCCATGTTGCTTGCTCGATGAAGGTTTTACAATGTTCCTCCATAAATCCTTGGGGCCGATCCACGGATCGGCATCGCCACGTTTGTCCATCGATGTTGCTTTTGTTACACGGTCGAGGCGGTTGGATAAAACCAGCCTAACCCCGTCCTTTGTCACGATCGATGCGCTCGCGGTCGTCCAAATTGATGCACGAGAGCGGCTCTTGGCTTTGATGTCTCCCAAGCGTTCATGCCGGTAGTTGAAATCTCGGGCTGAATCATCTGCGTGGACGACTTCCTCTTCATCTCCATCCCTTGTATTAGGCATTGGTGCATCGTGGATGGAATGCAACGGTTAGCGTGGATCCAATCTCTCCCTAGTAGGACGACATAGGAGCTCTTCTTGTCGACAATAAAGAACGTCGTAGGGACGGTTTTCCTTCCTACGGTCGAGATCCACGTTCGAGAACACCTTGTGCGTCGGATGCTTGGCCGTTGAAATTGCTCGGTGTCATATTGGTCTTGATCGGATCCGAGGCTAGAGCGTCCCAGCAGAACGTAGCATGGAGTATGGCATAATGTTAGCTTGCCGCTCCGGTGTCCACCAACATCTTGTTGGCAGGCTGCCCATTGATGTAACCTCGCGAAATCGGGGCCTTCGGATACACGTAGCTTCTCTCTCGTGGCTTCTCCAAAGATGGCCGGCCGTGGGCCGCGATCCAGGGCCCATGTGCCACGGGTGCTTCGTCTAATCCTGGAGCACTAAGCTCCGTTGGAAGGATGAAGACCATGTTTGTGCCGGCCGATGTCTCATCATCGGCTTTCTTTCTAGTACGGGGCGCCACTCTTTCTGTGTGGCCGGCCCTCTTCGATCCGGGGTTCGCTGAATCTTGGCGGCCAGATCGGGCGCGCCTTCACTCAACGTGTGCGGTATAACCTTTCGGCTTCCTCCAACCCACGTAGTCGTTGAACCCTTCGCTTTGGGAGCAGGCGAGCCCATCGGGGCACCACCTTGGCGAGGTGATACTTGTCTTCTTCTTCATCATCGTCCTCTAGTTCCTCGAGATCTTCCATCAGAAGCCGGACTCGGCATTCTTATTCGGCGGGGGAGGCCCTAGGCGTTTGAATACGGACACGTTAGCTGCATCCTTCTTCTTTTGTTTACGTCACGGGCGGTTGCCGGTTGTGAGGCAATCGGCTCATTCTGAATCCCGGCGGTAGTGCGAAGAAGGGCCGGTCCGGTGCCCTATCCACGTCGTCTTGCTCCCTCGACTTTTCCTTGGCGTGGCGCTCATATCGCTCCTCGTCGTGATCATGTCACGACGGTGTCTCTGGCGTCCTAGCCGGACGGTCTCTTTCATCATCGTCGTTGTATCGCCGGCGTTGGTCGTTGACCCACATACTTGGTGAGGAGTGATCGGAGAGAGGTCGGCTGATATCTTACGTTCCTCACTTCTCCCTACGTGATGTGGCGCTTGCCATCGTGACGGAGCCGATCGCGTGGAGCGGCTTCCTACGTGTCCTTGCTATGATAGCGGCTGCCCTCATCTCCGTCCTTGCCGAGTGGTGACCAGGTCCTACCATGTTGATATTGCACGAGAAATGCTGGCGGCACCCTCCATGGTAGTATACTCCACCATGTGTAACGGCGGGGAAGGGGTGTGTGTCGACCTTCATGGCGTGCGGTGAAAATTAGCCGCCCTTGTTCTATCGCCATTTGGACTGTTGACGCCACACCACACCGGTCGTTGGTGGCGTGGGTGAACGTGTTATGCCATTTGCGGTATGAGCTTTCCGTTCAAGCTCTTGCACCGTGGGGATCTTGTGGCCTTCGGGTAACTTTAGCGCGCTTCTCCTTGAGTAAGAGGTCGAAAATGCTGCTCGGCTTTGGTCACGTCGAAGTCAAACCCTTTTGGAGGGCCTTGTGGCTTAACCCATTTTACGGGACCGAGGGCTTGCCCAGGGTCCATTCAACCTTGCTACCTCTTGATCTCCCGCAGCACCTTCATCTTCATCCGCCTCAACCGGGACCATATGCCGCTTGAATTTATCCTGGTAAACATGCGGGTGGCGTTGTTCATATGCGGCGGCTTACGCACCATGTGCGCCGGTGAAGGAGTAGTACGCTTGGGAGGCCACGTCCTTGATCGATGGTGAGGGCCCACCACCGCCAACTCGGCTGCTTCTTTTTCACTTACATGAACCGAATAGCATCGGTTCCTAACGGTCCTCGAAGCGGCTGGGCGTGATACGCCCACTTGTTTCCCGCGCTTACGTCGTACTTGTGCTAGATCGGCAATGCCCGGCCTCGGAAGCCTCGAGTGATGCTTGCTCGTGGAGGCTGTTCTTCCAAGCGCTGAAGTCGGATTGAGTTTGGTGGCGGCGATGTGTGCACCACCCAGCCGATCTGTGAGGGAGCGTGCGAAGAACCTCCACCGCAGACTAGCGTCTCGATCTTGAGATGCGTGCCAGGTTGTGCCAAATATCGGCTCACATGCTCGATGGGCTGGAACCATACGATCCATTAAGCTTTGTGAAATCAGGGGCCGATATTTGGGTGGTAGCGGGATCAATTCGTACTGGCGTTGGGATACGGCTTAGAATAACCCGATTGTCCTCCTTTTCGGCATCATGCGAGCTGGTCTTCGAGTGTACAAATCGACCGCGGTGATGGGCTGCGGGCGTCGAACTACGAAGATTCGCCGGGGTGGCATGCTTAGCCCGGCCATGCTTGCTTTTCCGGCTACGAGCCAGCTACCCGGGAGCTGAGCTACGGAGGTTTGTCGGAGTGGCATACTTAGCTAGCCACGTACGCTACTCAGATCTGTTCACGACGTTCCTCCCTGGCTGTCCGAAGTCCCATGACTGTTGCGGCTTGGTTCGAGAGTGCCCGATTGCGCTAGTGCGGCACGTATACGCACGTGTGTCACGTGGGGATCTCCTTGGGCGCCTCGTGTAGAATTGGTAGTCACTAGGGTCACCACCAATCTTGTAGACGATGTATGCTGGATGAACTTCCGGCACTTACGAGTGCTTGCCAACGCGAGCGGCGGCGGTGGACGGGGCTGGGTGGCATCTCTCCTTGGTAAGTCCCCGAGCTGGTCCGACGGAGAATGCTTGGTGGCTCATGATTTCACGGATCACGCGCGGGCGACACGCTCCAAAGTGTTCACCGGAGCTCTCGGAATGGCGGTGCGGCGAATGAGCCACCATGAAGTTGATCTCCGGCCGCAGCGACACGGTGCGTTCTTCGGCGGGGAGGACTAGGTCCACTCCATCGAGCGCGCCTTCGGTGAGAACCCCTTCCACGATGCCATGTGAGCGGGTTACGTGAAAAGAGCCGATGAGGTCGGCTTCGAGGAGGCTGCTTTGATCTCGTCATGCTTCTTCTTGAGCTCCTCGGTCGGATCCTCGTACTTGACCGGAGTGCCTTCCGCCATCTCGGATGTAGATGGCGACGCGGTTGATGTCGAAGATTGTCCCCACCGGGCGTGCCGAGAATGTGTTGCGGTCGAGAAACCCACCGGCGGGCGGCGGCGGGCAGCACCGGTAGGCGAGAACCTCCCGGAGGCTGCGGCTGGCCGCTGGTCCCTCCGAGCGGCGGCCCGCAAAGCCTTCGGCACGCACGTCCGATCGCGATGCAAGGGCGTGCCACTGACCTATGCACAGTCGGGGAAGGTGTTGGATGATGCCTCGCTTAGTTTCTGCATGGCATACACGTAAACGTTAAATACGAGCCTCGATCGGCTCTCGGGTTGTCCTGTGAATCGGCTCAAGAGCCGATCCACCCATGATACGTACGAGGTGTACGATCAGATGGTGGTCCTGCTTGATCAAGATAAAGCTAAAGCGACCTACTACGATTTGGGGTTTTCACTGCATAATCGGAACATCCTACTCGTGATCGGGCACAGCGGCCCACGCACGGTGATAAACGCGACCCTAGACAAGGCCTAAAAACCAACACGGGTTGATCCTCGGAACATCTTTGTCTAGGGCTAGCAAACTACACCCTACGCGCCCTTTGGATCCTTCGACCCGTTTGTAAGGCCTAACGATGCGAGATATTAAACTAATCCTTGAAGAACAAGGAGCAATCATAACGGATCGGATCTACTAAACAATGATCAAGCGGGGTGCAGCCCTTACACCCAGGATAGGCGTAGGGCGGCTAGATGCCTAAGGGTTGCACGACGATAGCATGTGATATGATGAACAATGCTAACCCTAAAACATCTATGATAACTACGTTGCTCGCCATCAAAAAGGCTTCGTGCACGAGCGCATGAGCGGCGAATAAACGTGCCTGCTGACGTCGCAAGATGCGATCTAGGGAGCAGCATAGTGCTACGGGAAGAAGCCCTCGATACGGGGGAGTTGGCGATGCGCCGAGATTGGTTTGTGGTGAACGTGATTGTTGTCTTTCATAAACCCTAGATACATATTTATAGTCAGGGGACTTTCTAATTCGAGCGTGCACCTAGCAGGTGCACGGGTTAAGCTCTAACTTCTAAATTAGATGCGATCTACTATAATACGGACTTAAGTAGTATCTTAGGGTGTTCTCATAGGACCTGTGAGAATACCAACTTGTTAAGACAATGTTTGTAACAAAGTATGGAGTGTTATGACCTGCAATGTTTCTGTTGTACCACTCTGAGGGATATGGCAATTTGTGAAGAAGTCCCTTCACAAAGATCATATCAACGACTTGTATACTACAACATGCAGTGGTATGCTGGGTCACCGCAGCGAGAGAGACGAACTAGAGAGTTCTGAGAACTGTATATCTCTAGATATGATCTGTCTCCTTGTATAGCGTGGGAGGAGAGACGACCAGACCGCATTGCCACGCGTAGGAAACCAGGGACACGCGGCGAGCATGCACATGCAGGTCGACACGTACCCAACTTAGTTGGTGCACCAAGCAAAAAATTTAGGCTTCCTTGAGTGTGTCTCGAACTCGAACTCGAGTCACGAAACGCGACGTGCGTGCGTGACGAGGCAAGGCGAGGCGGGGCGGGCGGAGGAGGAGGAGTGCGCGACGGCTCCTTCTATTCTCACTCACTTGGAATGACTAGAACAGCAGCCCTTATCACTACTAGGAAAAGGGCTATAGCTGCACGGAATAGTGCCGATGCACCATCATTGACGCGCGCCGGTGGCAAATACCGCCGGCAAGCCAAATTAGGCCGCGCCGGCGAAGAACATATACTGCCGGCGCACAAAAAAAATTAGTGCGCCGGGAATAAAATTCGAAGAGGTCTGGCCGGAAGCAAAAAATCTGGGCACCTTACCCCCGGCGCACCTCTATGGTGGTGCGCCGGTGGTAGACAATTTACCACCAGTGCACCACCATAGAGGTGCGCCGGGGGTAAGGTGCCTAGATTTTTCTCTCCCCCCCCCCCCCCCCGAATCGCCTTTTCAGTTTTAGAAAGAAAAAAAAGAAAATGGTACAAAATTCAAAAAAATAAAATCCTTTGAACTGCCCATGTATTATGTAATTTAGCTTTCATCAAAATTTGAAAAAATGAATTTAGATATATTATGCAAAATGGCGTCATCTTTCGGTAAAACGGGTTTTCTGGTTGCATACGACCTCCGATGAAAAACATTTTTATATCAAAATTGATCTACGCGAAATTTCCTATTCAAATTCAACGGCCTACGGCCGTTTGTAGAAAAAATGGATTCGTCATTTGGAAAACAGAAACGAGACTTTTTTGAGATTTAAGATTTGGGTGAAAAAAAGAAAAAAATTACCCCCGACGCACCACCCTACTTGGTGCGCCGGCGGTAACCCAGACTATATAGTCAAGCCGGCCCTCCTCCCTCTTCTCCTTCCTCACTTCTCCCCCTTCTTCTCTTTCCCTCCTACTCTTCTCCTTGCAATACTCACCGATGGCCTCCTCCTCGTTCTCCTCCGGTGACATCCCTCCTCCTCCGGTGACATCCCTCCTCCACCTCGGGCCTCCTCCTCCTCCAGCGTGAGCTCCTCCTCCTCCTCCACCACCTCCGGCCAACTCCTCCTCCTCAACCTTCACCTCTGGCCAACTCCTCCTCCTCCATGTGCACCTCCGGCCTACTCCTCCTCCACGCCCACCTCAACCTCCGGCCTACTCCTCCTCCTCATCCTCTCATCCTCATCCTCCTACTCCCTACATCGGTGCGGCAACGACGACAGCAAGGTGGCCCACATTAACACGCAAAATGAACCCGAGCTAGATCTAGATCTAGATCGGCTTTTTTTTGGTTTCGTGGATACCTTACTACCGGCGCACTAGGCAGGTGCGCCGGGGATAACTCATCTTACCACCGGCGAACTAGCTGGTGCGCCGGCAGTACCTCGTTATCACCGGCCCGTTCCCACCGGTGGGCGCTGGTGCACCGGCAGTAAGCAAATTTGGTGCGCCGGCAATAAGCGTTTTCCTAGTAGTGTATATACCACTCCAACTCTCTCCCAACTAGCAATGTGGGACTAAACTTTGTCCCCCAAGGCTGTCCCAAGCTGCCAACGTGATGGGCCTTGAGATTTCAGGAATTGTAGACTATATGGGCTGCCTTACTGGGTTGCAGCCCATCTACATTCAACAATCCCCCACCAGATCTCATATGCACATCAGATGACACATTAGTTTCATTTACTGTTTAATATACCTGCACTTCGGTGGAGACTGTTAAGTTGAACTTCCACTTAGGCAAGGTGCTACGCTTGACTACAACTCGAACAATGGACTATGCCTTGAATTGTCAGTCTTTGTGCAGCAAGTTTCGCTCAATGCCGGCACGGTACTAGGCTACCATAGCCTTCCCCACGGGTGGAGCTTATAAGTCATACTCCTCGGCCCTTCATGAGCTTACTAGAGATTCACCCAAATCTCCCACACTATGACCAGTTAGTGTCACTCATATAGGTGTGTTCTTCAAAAGATCGCCCTGTAGGACGGCGTCTTCGCTCATCAAGAGCTGCTCAGAACACATTAAGACATTGTCAACCTGCCTTACAGTAGCTATGAGAGAATTGCATCTGCAGCGGAGTGGGAGTATTAAATTTTCTCTCAACTCAGTTGCTCTGGTTTGTTTTCCCAAGTCCTAGTTCACGGAATTTCCGATCACATAGGTTGGGTTACCCCCTCGGCAACTCAGGTGGGCCTCAAACCCATCTCCCTCGATGCAAGGTCTATCATGTTTCTTGATAGTCCTTTTGGGAAAGGATCTGCCAGATTTTTAGCACTTTGGACATAATCCAATGCTATCACTCCGGAGTTCTTCAGTTTTCTGACAGACTTCTATCTCCGCTTGATATGTTTGGAACTTTTCATATTATCCTTAGAAATTTTCACTTTGATAATCACAAATCATGAGGATGGCCGGTATTGGTTTTTCAACCATAGGCAAGTCCATCAAGAGCTCACGAAGCCATTCCGCTTCGATAGTAGTTGTATCTAATGCTGTGAGTTCTGCTTCCATAGTTGACCTCGTTGAAATGGTCTGCTTGCAAGACTTCTAGGAAACAGCGCCACCACCAAGAGTGAAAACATATCCACTTGTGGCCTTCATTTTAGCATCAGAAATCCAATTGGAATCACTATACCCTTCAACTCCTTTTGGATACCCGGTATAATGAATTCCATAACTCATGGTTCCCTTTAGATAGCGCATCACTCTCTCAAGAGCATACCAATGATCATCTCCCGGGTTGGCCACAAACAGGCTAAGTTTGCATACGACAAACGAGATATCGAGCCTCGTAGCGCAAGCTAAATACATGAGTGAACCAATGATTTGAGAGTATCTCAATTGATCTCTAGTTGCCTTTTCATTCTTTCGAAGCAAGACACTAGGATCATAAGGTGTGAGAGAAGATTTGCAATCAACATAGCCAAATCTGCTCAACACCTTCTCAACATAATGAGATTGCACAAGTGTAATCCCATTATTCTCATCTCCCAGTAACTTGATATTTAATATAACATCAGCTTCTCCAAGATCTTTCATCTCGAAACACTGAGATAAGAAGGTTTTGACCTCCTCAATCACTTTCAGACTTGTCCCAAGAATTAGTATGTCATCCACATACAAGCATAAGACAACTCCCTCACCCCCACCATGGCGGTAGTATACACATTTGTCAGCTTCATTAACAACAAAGCCCACAGATGTCAAAGTTCTTTCAAACTTCTCATGCCATTGTTTGGGTGCTTGTTTGAGACCATACAAAGATTTCTTCAATTTACACACCTTTCTTTCTTGACCTGGTAGTACGAAACTATCAGGCTGTTCCATGTAAATTTCCTCGTCCAACTCTCCATTTAGGAAAGCCGTCTTAACGTCCATTTGATGAACGAGAAGACCGTGTGAGGTAGACAATGACAGTAGTACTTGAATGGTGGTCAATCTCGCCACAGGTGAGTAAGTATCGAAGAAATCTTCGTCCTCCTTTTGGGTATAGCCTTTGGCTACAAGCCGAGCTTTGTACTTCTCAATAGTACCATCAGCTCGAAGCTTCTTCTTAAATACCCATTTACATCCTACAGGTTTGCACCCATAAGGACACTCAGTTAACTCCCATGTTCCATTAGCCAAGATGGAATCCATCTCGCTTTGAACCGCTTCCTTCCAGTAGTCTGCATCAGGAGATGCGAGAGCTTCTGAAATGGTAGTGGGAGTATCATCCACAAGATACACAATGAAATCATTACCAAAAGACTTTGCAGTCCTTTGTCTCTTACTCCTTGTGGGAGCTTCATTGTCATCTTCATCAGAATCTGAACTCTCATCATCAGATTCCTCATCAGACTCCATAGGAGTTTCATGTATAGGAGTGCCATGCATATCTCTCATAGGAAATATATCCTCAAAGAATGTAGCATCTCTTGATTCAAAGATGGTGCCAACATTCATGTCGTCCACTCCAGATTTCACCACAAGAAATCTATAAGCAATGCTATGGGCAGCATAGCCAAGAAAGACACAGTCCACGGTTTTTGGTCCAAGCTTTCGCTTCTTGGTGATTGGCAAATTTACTTTAGCCAAACAACCCCAAGTTTTTAGGTAGGAGAGTGTTGGTCTTTTCTTTTCCCATTCCTCATAAGGAGTGATCTCTTTATTTTTGGTTGGAACACGGTTTAGGACATGACACGAAGTCAATATAGCCTCCCCTACCATTCCTTGGATAAACCCGAAACATCTAACATGGCGTTAACCAAATCAGTTAGAGTACGGTTTTTCCTTTCCGCAATCCCATTGGATTGTGGGAATTGGGAGGCGTCCTCTCATGCATTATACCATGTTCAGCACAGAATAAATTGAACTCATTAGAAAAGTACTCTCCACCACGATCGGACCGAACCCTTTTTATCTTTCTTTCAAGTTGATTCTCAACTTCAGCCTTATAAATTTTAAAGAAATCAAGAGCCTCATCTTTAGTTTTTAGAAGATACACATAACAATACCTAGTGGAATCATCAATCAAAGTTATGAAATATTTCTTTCCACCTCTTGTCAACTCACCATTCATCTCACATAGATCTGAATGTATGAGCTCTAGTGGTGCCAAGTTTCTTTCCTTCGCAGGCTTGTGAGGCTTGCGAGGCTGCTTTGCTTGCACACAAGCAAGGCACTTAGAGCCTTTGACAAAGGTGAATTTCGGAATTAAACTCATATCAGCAAGCCACGTCATACAACCGAAATTAACATGACAAAGTCGTGAATGCCAAACATTAGTTTCATTAACACTAGTGCTTACATGGTTCACAACATTATCACAGAAGTCTTCTAGAGAGAAGCGAAACATTCCCTCACATTCATAGCCCTTTCCAACAAAAGTTCCATACTTAGAAAGTACAACTTTATTGGACTCAAACACCAACTTAAACCCATCTTTCATAAAACAGGAGGCACTAACGAGATTCTTCTTGATAGAAGGGACATGCAGCACGTTCTTCAGTTGCACGATCTTTCCCGAAGTAAACTTCAGATCTACCGTGCCAACACCACGAACAGCAGCATGTAACCCATTCCCCATCATTACTGAGGAACCTCGGGCCTGATAAGAGGTAAACATGGAGATGTCAGCACACACATGAACATTGGCACCTGTATGAACCCTCGGTGGGCTGAAACACCGAAAGAACAATAGGTAATATATTACCATACCTTGTAGTTCCTTCCTCTATGTTGCCAATGACCATGCTGACAGAATTTGAGTTCTGTCCAGCTTGACATTTCTTTCCTTTGCGTTGTGGACAGCGATTAGCCCAATGGCCTGTCTCGCCACAAACCCAGCAAGGATCTTTCTTCTCTGTTTTTCCCTTCTTCTTGAAGTTGGTAGTCTGGGAGACTCCCTTGTTCTTTCCCTTGGACTTGTGGGCATTTTTCTGTACCATATTGGCAGCAGAACGTCCCTCGGTTCCTCCAATGTGTTTGTATTTTGCCCTCGCCTTCTCCTCAACATCCAGAGAGCCCATGATATTCTCAACAGAGAACTCATGCCTCTGATGTTTCAGAGAAGTGGCAAAGTTCCTCCATTAAGGGGGAAGCTTAGCAACAATGCATCCCGCGACAAACTTGTCCGGTAGCACACACTTGAGGAGCTCAAGTTCCTTTGCCATGATCTGTATCTCATGAGCCTGTTCTACTACAGATCGGTTCTCAACCATTCTGTAGTCATTGAACTGCTCCATAGCATACAGTTCACCTCCGGCATCGGCAGCACCAAACTTAGCGTCAAGTGCATCCCACAGTTCCTTCCCATTTCGAATGTGCAGATAAGCATCAACCAACTTGTCTCCAATGACACTTAGGACGGCACCCACAAAGATTACAGTGGCATCCCCGAATGCTTTATCCTCGTCAGGAGTAAGCGGACCTCTGGGAGTACCTTCCGCAACTCGGTGCACGCTGAAAACGCATGA
Source organism: Lolium rigidum (assembly GCF_022539505.1). NCBI lineage: Eukaryota > Viridiplantae > Streptophyta > Magnoliopsida > Poales > Poaceae > Lolium > Lolium rigidum. Next base: position 78,700,717 of record NC_061509.1, on the reverse strand, counting down.
AGCACACGTCCATTGGGAACCCCAAGAGGAAGGTGTGATGCGTACAGCAGCAAGTTTTCCCTCAGTAAGAAACCAAGGTTATCGAACCAGTATGAGATGAAGGCCACGTGAAGGTTGTTGGTGAAGGAGTGTAGTGCAGCGCAACACCAGGTATTCCGGCGCCAACGTGGAACCTGCACAACACAATCAAAATACCTTGCCCCAACTTAACAGTGAGGTTGTCAATCTCACCGGTTTGCTGTAAACAAAGGATTAAACGTATGGTGTGGAAAATGATGTTTGCTTGCGAAGAACAACAGAGAACAGAGATTGTAGTTGATTGTATTTCAGATGTAAAAGAAAGGACCAGGGTCCACAGTTCACTAGTGGTGTCTCTCCAATAAGATAAATAGCATGTTGGGTGAACAAATTACAGTTGGGCAATTGACAAATAGAGAGGGCATAACAATGCACATACATATCATGATGACTACTATGAGATTTACTTAGGGCATTACGACAAAGTACATAGACCGCTATCCAGCATGCATCTATGCCTAAAAAGTCCACCTTCGGGTTAGCATCCGCACCCCTTCCAGTATTAAGTTGCAAACAACATTCAATTGCATTAAGTATGGTGCGTAATGTAATCAACACAAATATCCTTAGACAAAGTATTGATGTTTTATGCCTAGTGGCAACAACACATCCACAACCTTAGAACTTTCTCGTCACTTGTCCCAAATTCAATGGAGGCATGAACCCACTATCGAGCATAAATACCCCCTCTTGGAGTCACAAGTATCAACTTGGCCAGAGCCTCTACTAGCAACGGAGAGCATGCAAGATCATAAACAACACATATATGATAGATCAATAATCAACTTGACATAGTATTCCATATTCATCGGATCCCAATGATACGTCTCCAACGTATCTATAATTTCTGATGTTCCATGCTAGTTTTATGACAATACCTACATGTTTTGCTCACACTTTATAATGAATTTATGCATTTTCCGGAACTAACCTATTAACAAGATGACACAGTGCTAGTTCCTGTTTTCTGTTGTTTTTGGTTCCAGAAAGGCTGTTCGGGCAATATTCTCGGAATTGGACGAAACAAAAGCCCACGATCTTATATTTCACGGAAGGTTCCAGAAGTCCGAAGGGGAGACGAGGAAGGGCAGCAGGGGACCCACACCATAAGGCGGCGCGGGTGGCCCCCTGGCCGCGCTAGCCTATGGGGAGGGGGCCCCCTTGCCCCTCCGACTCCGTCTCTTCGCCTATATAACCCCTCGCGACGTAAAAACCCGATACCAATTGACAAAACTCCAGAAAGACTCTAGGGGCGCCGCCGCCATCGCGAAACTCCAATTCGGGGGACAGAATCTCTGTTCCGGCATGCCGCCGGGACGGGGAAGTGCCCCCGGAAGCCATCTCCATCGACGCCACCGCCTCCATCATGCTCCGTGAGTAGTTCCCCCATGGACTACAGGTTCTAGCAGTAGCTAGTTGGTACTCTCTCTCCCATGTACTTCAGTACAATGATCTCATGAGCTGCCTTACATGATTGAGATCCATCTGATGTAATCGGTGTTGTGTTTGTTGGGATCCGATGGATTGTTACATTATGATTAGTCTATCTATAAAGTTTGTGAAGTTATTGTTGCTGCAATCTTGTTGTGTTTAATGCTTGTCACTAGTGCACGAGTGGCATGATCTTAGATTTAAGCTCTATAATTATTGCTTAGATTGTATCTACAAGTTGTTTGGACATGTCTATGCCCGGAACCCGAGGCCCCAGAGTGACAACAACTGGGACAACCGGAGGGGAAGGCTTAGATATGAGGATCACATGTTTTCACCAAGTGTTAATGCTTTGCTCCGGTGCTCTATTAAAAGGAGTACCTTAATTACCAGTAGATTCCCTTGAGGCCCGGCTGCCACCGGCTGGTAGGACAAAAGATGTTATGCAAGTTTCTCATTGTGAGCACGTATGACTATATATGGAAAACATGCCTACATGATTAATAATCTTGATGTTATGTCTTAATGCTATTTGAATCCTATCAATTGCCCAACTGTAATTTGTTCACCCAACACTTGTCACTTGTTATTGGAGAGTTACCACTAGTGTAGATAGCTGGGAACCCCGGTCCATCTCTCATCATCATATACTTGTTCCTATATGACATTGGAAGTAGTATCAACTATTTTCTGGTGCCATTGCCTCTGTGTTACTGTTACTGCTGATGTGTTACTGTTACTATTGCTCTCATATTACTGCTGCTTTCACATCACCCCTGTTACTAGTGCTTTTCCAGGTGCAGCTGAATTGACAACTCAGTTGTTAAGGCTTATAAGTATTCTTTACCTCCCCTTGTGTCGAATCAATAAATTTGGGTTTTGCTTCCCTCGAAGACTGTTGCGATCCCCTATACTTGTGGGTCATCACCCAACAAACACAACATGTAGCATTATAAATAGACGATCTTGATCATGATAGGCAGCTCACAAGATCTAAACATGATAGCACAAGAGGAGAAGACAACCATCTAGCTACTGCTATGGACCCATAGTCCAGGGATGAACTACTCACGCATCAATCCGGAGGCGTGCATGATGATGTAGATCCCTCCGGTGATGATTCCCCTCTCCGGTAGGGTGCCGGAGGCGATCTCCAGAATCCCACGAGATGGGATTGGCGGCGACGGTGTCACAGTAACTTTTCTCGTATCATGGCTCTCGGTACTAGGGTTTTCGCGACGGAGAGTTTATATAGGCGAAAGGGCAGAGTCGGGAGGCGGCCGAGGGGCCCACACCATAGGCCGGCGCGCCCCCCTCCTTGGTCGTGCCGCCTTGTGGTGTGGGGCCACCTTGGCCCCTCTCTGTATCCCCTTCGGTGTTCTGGAAAGCTCCGTGGAAAATAAGACCGTGGGCTTTTGTTTCGTCCAATTCCGAGAATATTTCCCGTGTAAGATTTCTGAAACCAAAAACAGCAGAAAACAGGAACTGACGCTTCGGCATCTTGTTAAAAGGTTAGTGCCGGAAAATGCATCAAAATGATATAAAGCGTATATAAAACATGTGAGTATTGTCATAAAACTAGCATGGAACATAAGAAATTATATATACGTTTGAGACGTATCAAGCATCCCCAAGCTTAGTTCCTACTCGCCCTCGAGTAGGTAAACGCTAACAAGGATAATTTCTGAAGTGACATGCTGCTATCATAATCTTGATCAATACTATTGTAAAGCATATGAGATGAATGAAGTGATTCAAAGCAATGGTAAAGATAATGACTAAACAACTGAATCATATAGCAAAGACTTTTCATGAATAGTACTTTCAAGACAAGCATCAATAAGTTTTGCATAGGAATTAACTCATAAAACAATAAATTCTTAGTAGAAGGTTTTGAGGCAACACAAAGGAGGATATAAGTTTCAACAGTTGCTTTCAACTTTCAACATGTATATCTCATGGATAATTGTCAATACAAAGTAATATGATGAATGCAAATAAGCAAATATGTAAGACTCAATGCACACAGTTGACACAAGTGTTTGCTTCTAAGATAGAAAGAAGTAGGTAAACTGACTCAACATAAAGTAAAAGAAAGGGCCCTTCGCAGAGGGAAGCGGTGATTACTCTTGTGCTAGAGCTTTTTATTTTGAAATCATAGAAACAATTTTGTCAACGGTAGTAATAATCCATATGTGTTATGCATAAGACATCCTATAAGTTGCAAGCCTCATGCATAGAGTACCAATAGTGCTCGCACCTTGTCCTAATTAGCTTGGATTTCCATGGATTATCATTGCATTACATATGTTTCAACCAAGTGTCACAAAGGGGTACCTCTATGTTACCTGTACAGAGGTCCAAGGATATAGATCGCATTTGATTTCTCGTTTTTGATAGATCTCACTTGAGGACATCTATACTGGGACAACATAGACAACAGAGAATGGACTCCTCTTTAATGCTTAAGCATTCAACAACAGATAATATTATCATAAGAGATTGAGGATTAATGTCCAAACTGAAACTTCCACCATGATACATGGCTTTAGTTAGCGGCCCAATGTTCTTCTCTAACAATATGCATACTCAAACCATTTAATCATGATAAATCACCCTTACTTCAGACAAGACGAACATGCATAGCAACTCACATGATATTCAACAAAGGTGTAATAGTTGATGGCGTCCCCAGAAACATGGTTACCGCTCAAGAAGCAACTTATAAGAAATATGATACATAAGCAACATATTCAATACCACAATAGTTTTTTAAGCTATTTTCCCATGAGCTATGTATTGCAAAGGCAAGTAATGAAATTTTAAAGGTAGCACGCAAGAAATTTACTTTGGAATGGCAGAGAAATACCATGCAGTAGGTAGTTATGGTGGACACAAATGGCATGGGTTTTGGATCAAGGTTTTGGATGCACGAGAAGAATTCCTCTCAGTACAAGGCTTTTGGCTAGAAAGGTTGTTTGAAGCAAACTCAAGTATGAACCGGTACAACAAAACTTACATAAGAACATATTGCAAGCATTATAAGACTCTACACTGTCTCCTTGTTGTTCAAACACCTTTACCAGAAAAATATCTAGACTTTTAGAGAGACCAATCATGCAAACCAAATTTCAACAAGCTCTACGATAGTTCTCCACTACTAGGTTCAACACTACATGATGCAAGAGCTTAAACATGATCTATTTGAGAGCTCAAAACAATTGCCAAGTATCAAATTATTCAAGACAATATACCAATTACCACATGGAGCATTTTCTGTTTCCAACCAAATAGCAATGAACGAAGCAGTTTTCAACCTTCGCCATGAACATTAAAAGTAAAGCTAAGAACAGCAGTGTTCATATGATAAAGCGGAGAGTGTCTTTCTCCCACACAAAGAATGCTAGGATCCAAATTTATTCAAACAAAAACAAAAATAAAAGCATACAGACGCTCCAAATAAAGCACATAAGATGTGACGGAATAAAAATATAGTTTCACTAGAGGTGACCTGATAAGTTGTCGATGAAGAAGGGGATGCCTTGGGCATCCCCAAGCTTAGATGCTTGAGTCTTCTTGAAATATGCAGGGATGAACCACGGGGGCATCCCCAAGCTTAGACTCTTCACTCTTCTTGATCATATTATATCATCCTCCTCTCTTGATCCTTGAAAACTTCCTCCACACCAAACTCAAAACAAACTCATTAGAGGGTTAGTGCATAATCAAAAATTCACATGTTCAGAGAGGACACAATCATTCCTAACACTTCTGGACATCACCCAAAGCTACTGAAAGTTAATGGAACAAAGAAATCCATCCAACACAGTAAAAGAGGCAATGTGAAATAAAAGGCAGAATCTTTCAAAAAGAACAGTCCGTAAAGACGAACTTTTTAGAGGCACTTAACCTGCTCAGATGAAGAAGCACAAATTGAATGAAAGTTGCGTACATATCTGAGGATCACTCCTGAATTTTCGCAGATTTTTCTGAGTTACCTACAGAGAGTTCTACTCAAATTCGTGACAGCAAGAAATCTGTTTCTGCGCAAAAATTCAAATCTAGTATCAACCTTACTATCAAAGACTTTACTTGGCACAACAATGCAATAAAGTAAAGATAAGGAGAGGTTTCTACAGTAGTATCAACTTCCAAGACACAAATATAAAACAAAATTGCAGAAATAAAACAATGGGTTGTCTCCCATAAGCGCTTTTCTTTAACGCCTTTCAGCTGGCGCAGAAAGTGAAAATCAAGTAACATCAAGAGATGAAGCATTAACATTATTACCAGGGTTTTGTGCCTACCCTTCTTATTCTTACTCTTTGGTTTAGGGAATATATGACCGCATCTGGTTGTAGAGGTAAAATTTAGAGTGCCTTTCCCCACATCTTTGGTTGCTCCCACGAGTTTCAGGAGGGATCTTCCAAGTGTGATTTGTCCTGTCCCTACACATTCAATAACGAGATAATCAGTGGATACCGTTCTCCCAATAAAGGTTGTGAACACACCTTCAGCTATTCCCTTAGGAATTATAACAGAGTTATCAGTAAGAGTTATTCCTTCTCCTCCTTCAGTAAGTCCCCATAGTGTCAAAGGTTCATAAATACTTTTAGGCATAAGGCAAAACTCAGACATAATGTCACAACGGGCATAAAAAGTTTTACCATCAATATCAACTTCAATAGTAGGGTCCCACATTGAAGGTTCAAAGTTTACTGGAACATAATCAAAATGCTCACGAATCCGACTATACCCTTCTTTTAAGCAAGATATATTTATCTCGAGAGTGTTTAATCTATTATAAATACTAACAAGAGATGAATCAAAATTATTAGCTGAGCTAGATGATGCAACCAATTTTTTATGGCATTAAAAGCTTGATCCCCATCGCAATGAAGGAAATCTCCTCTCACTACAGCATCCAAGGCATATCTATAACGAAGAATAAGCCCAAAATAAAAATTACTAAGAAGCAAACTTAGAGTCATTCTAGGTTCAGTTTTACCGTAAGAATCAAAAATTCTAGACCAAGCTTCTTTAAAACTCTCCTCATTCCCTTATTTAAAAGTAAAGATCAATTCCTCGGGTGACGGAGTAACAAGTGCAGACTTGACATCATAACAAAATAAAGTAAATGCAAGTAACTAATATTTTTTTGTGTGTTTTTGATATAAAGAAAGCAAACAAGACATAAAATAAAGTAAATACAAGTAACTAATTTTTTGTGTTTTTAATATAAAGAAAGCAAACAAGACAGAAAATAAAATAAAGTAAAGCAAGACAATAAACAAAGTAAAGAGATTGGATGTGGGAGACTCCCCTTGCAGCGTGTCTTGATCTCCCCGACAACGGCGCCAAAAAAAGAGCTTGATAACGCGTGAAGCACACGTCCGTTGGGAACCCCAAGAGGAAGGTGTGATGCGTACAACATCAAGTTTCCCTCAGTAAGAAACCAAGGTTATCGAACCAGTAGGAGATGAAGGCCACGTGAAGGTTGTTGGTGAAGGAGTGTAGTGCGGCGCAACACCAGGGATTCCGGCGCCAACGTGGAACCTGCACAACACAATCAAAATACCTTGCCCCAACTTAACAGTGAGGTTGTCAATCTCATCGGCTTGCTGTAAACAAAGGATTAAACGTATGGTGTGGAAAATGATGTTTGCTTGTGAAGAACAACAGAAAACAGAGATTGCAGTTGATTGTATTTCAGATGTAAAAGAAATGACCGGGGTCCACAGTTCACTAGTGGTGTCTCTCCAATAAGATAAATAGCATGTTGGGTGAACAAATTACAATTGGGCAATTGACAAATAGAGAGGGCATAACAATGCACATACATATCATGATGACTACTATGAGATTTACTTAGGGCATTACGACAAATTACATAGACCGCTATCCAGCATGCATCTATGCCTAAAAAGTCCACCTTCGGGTTAGCATCCGCACCCCTTCCAGTATTAAGTTGCAAACAACATACAATTGCATTAAGTATGGTGCGTAATGTAATCAACACAAATATTCTTAGACAAAGCATTGATGTTTTATCCCTAGTGGCAATAGAACATCCACAACCTTAGAACTTTATATCACTGTCCCAAATTCAATGGAGGCATGAACCCACTATCGAGCATAAATACCCCCTCTTGGAGTCACAAGTATCAACTTGGCCAGAGCCTCTACTAGCAACAGAGAGCATGCAAGATCATAAACAACACATATATGATAGATCAATAATCAACTTGACATAGTATTCCATATTCATCGGATCCCAACAAACACAACATGTAGCATTACAAATAGACGATCTTGATCATGATAGGCAGCTCACAAGATCTAAACATGATAGCACAAGAGGAGAAAACAACCATCTAGCTACTGCTATGGACCCATAGTCCAGGGATGAACTACTCACGCATCAATCCGGAGGCGGGCATGATGATGTAGAGCCCTCCGGTGATGATTCCCCTCTCCGGCAGGGTGCCGGAGGCGATCTCCAGAATCCCCCGAGATGGGATTGGCGGCAATGGCGTCACCGTAACTTTTCTCGTATCGTGGCTCTCGGTACTAGGGTTTTCGCGACGGAGAGTTTATATAGGTGAAAGGGAAGAGTCGGGAGGCGGCCGAGGGGCCCACACCATAGGCCGGCGCGCCCCCCTCCTTGGCCGCGCCGCCTTGTGGTGTGGGACCACCTTGGCCCCTCTTCGTATCCCCTTCGGTGTTCTGGAAAGCTCCGTGGAAAATAAGACCGTGGGATTTTGTTTTGTCCAATTCCGAGAATATTTCCTGTGTAAGATTTCTGAAACTAAAAACAGCAGAAAACAGGAACTAACGCTTCGGCATCTTGTTAATAGGTTAGTGCCGGAAAATGCATCAAAATGATATGAAGTGTATATAAAACATGTGAGTATTGTCATAAAACTAGCATGGAACATAAGAAACTATAGATACGTTTGAGACGTATCACACGCCCATAGAAGTGAGCCACTAGAGGGTCTTATTCTACCATCTCTTGAAATGAGAACCCGTAAAAGGGCTCGGTTTGAGCGCAGCAGCAAAACCAGACGGTGAAAATTGCCTAAGCATATACGGTTTTTGGATTGTTAGATTATATGGCAATTTCCTTGTGAGTTTAATTACCGAAAGCAACATTACATATGCACAAGCATACTTAACCACACACATCAGACTAAGCACATGCATCAGATCTGAACATGGAACAAGTAGCAGTGCAATGTAGGAGAGGTAAAGCACGTACATCGCGACCGGGAAGGTCGCACCAGCAGCTGCACCACCATGAGAGTTGTTGATGTCGCCCATGGTGAAGTTGGGGTCGTCGATGATGCAGTCGAACCGGCGAAGAAGAGCACGAACAGCAGCGAGCAGTCGCGCCGAGACGCTCCCAAAAACCTTATCGCCCGTCTCCCGATGCAGGAAATCAACGGACGGAGTTTCGGAGGCCTGCTCTACGGACGGCTGTGCACGCAGTCGCCGGGATGGGGAATACTAGAGAGTAGCGCAGCAAAAGGAACTTCGCGAGAGACGACCCGACCGCGTTGCCACGCGTAGGAAACCTGGGACACGCGGTTAGCATGCACATGCAGGCCGACACGTACCCAACTCAGTTGGTGCACCAAGTAAAAATTTAGGCTTCCTTGAGTGTGTCTCGAACTCGAACTCGAGTCACGAAACGCGACGTGCGTGACGAGGCGAGGCGGGGCGGGCGGATGAGGAGGAGTGCGCGAGGGCTCCTTCTATTCTTACTCACTTGGAATGACTAGAACAGCAACCCTTATATACCACTCCAACTCTCTCTCAACTAGCAATATGGGTCTAAACTTTATCCACCAAGGCTGTCCCAAGCTGCTAACGTGATGGGCCTTGAGATTTCAGAAATTGTAAACTATATGGGCTGCCTTACTGTAGTGCAGCCCATCTACATTCAACACTTATGCAGACGTACTCGCGCTGATATACAAGCATGCATAAATAGGGAAAGAAAACCTACATCTGCAAGAGCAAGACAACGAATCCTCGTTCATTCGTAGACCTTTTTTTAGATGCATTCGTATATAGACTTTTTTTTAGACTTAATTTTTTTAGATGCATTCGTATTTAGAGTTAGGGTTTATCATGTTGTGTTAACGCACAAACATTTGGGCTAAAGTGTACGTATCGATTCTGGGTCCAGAATTGCAGTATGCATGGGGCTAGTACTTAAACGAAGCCTTCAGCACCGTATTTTGGCCCACGTTCTTCAGTTACAGCCGCGTGTCTTCAATTTTAGATAAAACCTTATGTCTTCTGAAGTTCTGAATAACATACAAGTGTCCGTTCAAACTAATTTCACGCTACGGTCTGCCTCCGAGAATCATCAACCAAGTCCACCTACTGCGATTTCTTACATACTAGTAAATTTGCCCGTGCGTTGCACTGGGTGAATTTTTTTGTTGCATATCAAAATCAACAAGCTTTAGGCTCCGAAGTAGGTGACTTGCAACTGCCTTCTCGGACAATTTAAAATAGTAAAAAGACCTTGGTATATTCCTCCAACATGCCTCGCCGAACGAAGAAATCCTCATATCCTAACACTATCCACCCGAAGAGTCTCGCTCCTTCCCGTATTTGTTTGCGGCATTGAGACCATTCCCATCGTTTGAATGTGTTGACGTTAGAAACCCCCTGGCGGGCAGAGACGGTCAACACGGTAGAGCCGGGAACAACTAGGGCTGCGGCTGGCCCCAGTCCCTCTGAGCGACGGCCCGCAAAGCCTCCTGGTCGCACGTCCGATGTTTATCACAAGGGCGTGCCACCTGACCTATACCTGGTCAGGAAGGTGTGGATGATGCCTCGCTTAGTTTCCTGCAGGGCACACACGTAAACGTTAAATACGAGCCTCGATCGGCTCTCAGGTTATCCTGTGAATCGACTCAAAGGGCCGATCCACCCATGATTCAGACGGGGTGTCCGAATATATGGTGGTCCTACTTGATCAAGATAAAGCTAATGAGATCCACGACGATGTAGGGTTTTCACCGCATAATCGGATCATCCTACTCACGATTGGGCCTCGCGCTCGCGCACGGTGACCGTAAGCCGATCCTAGACAGGGCCTAAAAACCAACACGAGGTTGATACTCGGAACATCCTTTCTAGGGCTAGCAAACGCCACCCTACACGCCGCTGGATCCTCCAACCCTTTGTAAGGCCTAACTATTGCGGATGTTAAACTAATCCTTGGTGAAACAAGGAACAACCGTAACGGATCAGATCTACTAGATAATGATCAAGCGGGGTGCCGCCCTACACCTAAGATAGGTGTAAGGGCGGCTAGACATGCAAGGGTTGCACTACGAAAGCATGTAATTCGAAGAACAATGCTAACCCTAACATGTCTAAGATAACTACGTTGCTCGCCATCAAAAAGGCTTCAGTACGAGCAACGCATGAACAACGTGGGCAGGCTTGTGCTGCCTAGATCGCAAGATGCGATCTAGGCAGCATGGTGCTTACCGGTAGAAACCCTCGAGACGAAGGAGTTGGCGATGCGCCGAGATTTGTTTGTGGTTGAACGTTGGTTGTTGTTTATTCCATAAACCCTAGGTACATATTTATAGTCCAGGGGACTTCTAATGTGGGTGTGCACTAAACCGTGCACGAGATAAACTCTAACTTTTAATCTAGATACAATCTATCGTAATTAAAGATACATGGGCAATCTAGCCCAAAATCTCCGAGCAAGGCCGCTTCAGAGATCTTCCACGTGTAATCTTCCAAGCCCATCTTGATCGCGGCCCACCTCCTGATTTAGCCAAAATCTGGTGATAACACATGCCCCCTGGTTTTGGTAATGATAATTTCAAAACCACTCTGTTTTTCCTCCGAGGGGTCACGTCGTGGCAGAGCAGAACCGTCGCAGTATGCTTCATCATGACGACTTGCCTTCCCAACTTCTCTGCACGATTTGACAGTTTTGGCACCATGTCCTGGAAAACTGTTCGAAAATTAAATCCCCATCCTTTTATTTAACCGCATCGAACAGTTCTCCTCTTCGCATTAGCACTTTCAAAAAAAACCCTCCTCTGCCACAATGTCTTCTTCCTCCTCCGCCTCGTCGGATCTTTCCACCCAGTCCTCTTCGTCTCGCGAGCCGACGCCGGAGCCGAACCCGGCGGAGGTCCACGCGGCCAACATCCGCCGCGCCATTGAGGCCGGGGAGGAGTCGAGCCATGACTTCTCCCTCTGGTCGGAGGATGACAAATCCTCGACGGATGGGGAGCATGACCTCCGCCTCCTCGCCGACGGGGAACCGGAGGAGGAGAGCGATGACGATCGCTTCTCCTGGGACGACTTCACCACCTCCGAGGAGGTGAAGGAGGAGGAAGAGGAGGAGGACGACGACGACAGCTTCCCCGACGAGCCGCCGGCCAAGCGCCATTGCCCCTGGCCGGGGAATCTGAGTGACTTCGACAGCGACGACGACGACGACGACGACGAGGAAGATGAGGACAACGAAGGTCCTGCCGGCGGCCGCTGGAGCAGCGATGATGAGCCGGCCGGGAGCAGCGCCGACAGCGGCGATGACGGCGGCGACGAGGGCAGCAACAGCCCATAGATAGGACCCTTAGCACAGGATTAGTAGCAGTAGACGGGGCAATGTATCCCCTTAGTACTCCCTTTTGAGAGCAATCAGCTCTTCTGTGTAAGAAATCTGGTTTATCAATGAAGAAATTCCCCAATCTGATTTTGCCGATTTCCCTTAGGATAATTTAGTCGATTGTCCTTCGTGCTGATTCTGCCGATTGTCAATTTGGTCAAAGCCCAGCGAGCCGACGGCAGCGCATCGGTCCCTCACGATAAATTTCGAGATAGATCCATCCGGACCCAAACTCCTGGTCCAACAAGGCCAAGCCATAATCGCGCAAATCCTAGGACTTGTAAATGCAGATTTCACAGGATGGCATGTTAAACTTAGCGGCAAAACCCCTGAAATAATGTCCAATCTCCTTATTAACTTTAAATTTCAGACATTCTTCTGCCGCATCATCCTTTCCAAATTCCGCTCACTCAGCCCCGGCGGTTTCCTTCCGCAATAATTCGCCATCTTTCAAATGAGCCGTGATGAAGAGTGAGCCGATTTCGACAAAATCGGCTAATCCTTGAGGGCGAGCTGCCCCCCGAGCCTCAGCCAAGGCGAGGATAAAGAAAAATGGACCAGCCTAATGGACCATCACCGGCTTCCCAACTGTGGTGCCGCATCAGCCGATTCCAACAAATCGGTTTCCCAGATCATCGACATTTCAGGGCGAGCTCGATCACGTCCAAGAGAGCTATCCTGCAGGGTCAACCGGCCGATCACCTTTCTTCCGTTGGCGGTCGATACTGTGGATGATTACCCACAGCTCCATGAACAAGGCTGACTTGCATGCCCACATTCCTCTGATAGTACTGCTGAAGTGGCAACCTGGCAACCTCGCGCACTTGTACTAAGGTCGATGACCGTGCATCGGCTCTGCATCACGAAACACCTCAAAAGGGATCATTAAACCTGCATATGAATCTAACCAGCCCATCTACCAAGCTGGCAATCTAGCTTCAGGCAGGTGTCTACAACAGAGCCCTGGGCTTGTCGCTGAATCGACTGGCATGCTGAAAACTGATAATTTTGCAATATCAGTACCATTCTTCAGAAAGTCGTGATGCAGAGCCAGCCGATTCCAACAAAATCGGCTTCCTGTAGCACAGGAACCTTCGGGGCAAGCTGCCCCCCGAGCTTTAGTCGGGGCGAGAATAGCAATGAGCCGACCACGCCGGTCATCCTCGGTTTCCAACTCGTAATGCAGCATCAGCCGATTCAACAACAATCGGTTCTTTAGAGCGAAGAAATTTCAGGGCGAGCTGCCCCCCCGAGCTTCTCCAGCTCACATCTTGCACCTGGCTGACCAGATCGGCTCATTGTCTGTGGCAGGCTGAGGCAACTCCCGGTGGGGATGTTTTTGAACTTCTGATGCCCTGCAAAACTCTGGATGTAACACCCCCTGGAAGTGATAGCTACCAAGTCACCACCTTGGTCAAAACATCACAACCGATTGCTTCGTCACCGGCTGTTCTCCTGGTCTTAGAAGAGAAGATCTACTTCCTGCTCTATTGATACTTAAGTCGATGTCTGCACGTCGGCTATGCTTAAAATTTTTCGAATTTTTACGGCCGATTTATGCATCGGCCCCCATACTTTAATACCCATCACCAAAGGATGAGACACTTCTACTGCATATCCATATCCTCGTGTTTTATCCACCTGGGTGCCCCCCCGAGCCGATTCTGTCAAGAGATTTGATGGTATCGGCTCTGTTGGATAACATGTTGAACCTAGGCAGAATGGATGGTGAGGATAATTTTGGCCGATTGCTAGAATCGGCCTCCACATTGCTTGCTCGATGAAGGCTTCGTAATGTTCCTTCATAAACCTTTAGGGGCCGATCACAAGGACCAGCCTCGCCACGTTTGTTCATCGACGCTTGCTTTGTTACACGGTCAGGCCTGTGGATAAAACCAGCCTAACCCCGTTCTTTGTCACGTCGATGCGCTCGCAGTCGTCCAGATTGATGCCTAAGAGTGGCTCTTGGCCTGATGTCTCCCAAACGTCCATGCCAGTCGTTGAAACCTCGACCGAATCATCTGCGTGGACGACTTCTACTTCATCTCCATCCCACCGTATCGGGCATTGGTGCATCGTGGATGGAATGCAACAGATTGGCGTGGATCCAATCTCTCCCTAGTAGGACAGCGTAGGTACTCTTGCTCGTCGACGATAAAGAACGTCGTAGGGACGGTTTTCCTTCCTACGGTCGGATCCACATTCGGAACACCTTGCGCGTCGGATGCTTGGCCGTTGAAATCGCTCGGTGTTACGTTGGTCTTGATCGGATCCGAGCTGGAGCGTCCCAACCTACGTAGCATGGAGTATGGCATAATGTTAACTCGCCGCTCCGGTGTCCACCAACATCTTGTTGACAGGCTGCCCATTGATGTAACCTCGCAAGTACAGGGCCTTCAGATGCCTGTAACTTCTTTCTTTCGGCTTCTCAAAGATGACCGGCCGTGGGCCGCAGTCCAATTGTGCCACATGTGCTTCACATAACCTTGGAGCGCTAAACTCCGCTGGAAGAATGAAGACCATGTTCGTACCAGCCGATGTATCATCATCGGCTTTCCTTTGCTTGGGGCGCCACTCTTTTCTTTGTGGCCGGCCTTCTTCGTCCAGAGTTCGCTGAATTTTGGCGGCCAGATCAGGCCGTGCCTTCCTCAACGTGTGCAGGTACAATCTTTCAGCTTCTTCCAACCCCCGCAAACGCTGAACCCTTCGCTTCGGGAACGGGCCGAGCCCATCAGGGCACCACCTGGGCCGATGATATATGTCTTCTTCATCATCGCCCTCTAGTTCCTCGAGATCTTCCACCCGAGCGGACTCAGCATGCTTGTTCCGAGGCGGGAGAGGCCCTAGACGCTTGAACACGGACACGTTAGCGGCGTCCTTCTTCCTTTGTTTGCATTCCGGGCAGTTCTCGATTGTTGGCAATCGGCTCATTCCTGAGTCCCAGCAATGTTTGAAGAAAGGGCAGTCCCAGTGCTTATCCATGTCATCTTGCCCCCTTGACCTTCCTTCAGCGTGACGATTGTTGATGACCCACAAGTATAGGGGGTGTATCGTAGTATCTTCGATAAGTAAGAATGTCGATCCCAACGAGGAGCAGAAGGTGTTGACAAGCAGTTTCGATGAAGGTTTCACTCGTAAATGCTCACATACAAGTATTCAGGGGGTTTTGATGTAACAGATGAAATAAGTACGAGTAAGTAAAATGCGAGAGAAATAATTGCAGCGAGTGGCCCAATCCTTTTTAGCACAAAGGACAAGCCGGTTTGTTTACTTATAATGACCAAACGTTCTCGAGGACACATGGGATTTTAGTCTAGTGCTTTCGCTACATACGGCTAAATAATCTTCATTGTTATGATAAGTGTTGTGTGGGTGAACCTATGCTAATGTACCGCCCTTCCTAGGACTAAATACATACTTGTGATTATACCCCTTGCAAGCATCCGCAACTACAAGAAAGTAATTAAGAATAAATCTAACCACGAGCCTTAAACTACGAGATCCTCGCGATCCCTCCCGCATCGATATACCAACGGGGGTTTAGGTTTCGTCACTCCGGCAACCCCGCAATTAGCAAACGAATACAAGATGCATTCCCCTAGGCCCATAAATGGTGAAGTGTCATGTAGTCGACGTTCACATGACACCACTAGAAGAATAACACCACAACTTAAATATCACACCATTGAATATTACTCAACCATAGTTCACTACTAACATTTAGGCTTCACCCATGTCCTCAAGAACTAAACGAACTACTCACGAGACATCATATGGATCATGATCAGAGGTGATATGATGATGAATAACAATCTGAACATAAACTTGGTTCAATGGTTTCACTCAATAGCATCAACAACAAGTATAGATCGATACCGGGAGATTTTCCCCTATCAAACAATCAAGATCAAACCCAAATTGCTACGGCGGTGACGAGGTGCTGCGGAGGAGATGGCGGTGATGATGGTGGAGATGATTATGATGGTGATGGAGATGATGTCCAGCTCGATGGCGGTGACGATGGCGTCGATTTCCCCCTCCCGGAGGGAATTTCCCCGGCGGATTCCTGCCCGCCGGAGAGCTCTTTCTCTCTGGTGTTCTCCGCCCCGCGAGGCGGCCGTAACCCTTCGTGAGGATTCCTCTCGTGGCTTAGGTCTTCGGGACGAAGGGTTTGGCGAAGAAAAGGAGGCGAAAGGGGTCGTGGGCCCCTCACACCACATGGCGGCGCGGCCGGGGCCCGGGCCGCGCCGCCCTAGGGTGTGGGCCCACCCCGGCTCCTCCTCGGCTCCTCCTTCGGCTTCCTTCGTCATCTTGAAAAATAGGATTTTTGGTATAATTTCCTTCCACAGTTGATCTTCCGAAATATTGCGTTACGACGGTGCTTTTTCCAGCGAGAATCCTGGCTCCGGTGTTCGATCCTCCAATAATGATGAAACATGCAAAATAGATGAAATAACATAAGTATTGTGTCCCAATATGAAATATATCAATGAATAACAGCAAATTATGATATAAAATAGTGATGCAAATTGGACGTATCAACTCCCCCAAGCTTAGACTTCGCTTGTCCCCAAGCGAAACCGAACTCAATAGACATGACCACATGTTTATGGAGTGAAGAGTCGATAACCAAAATACGGACAAGAAACATCATATTCATTCACACAGGACATTATAGTAAACAACCTCTTATAACTCATATTGAAACAAGTATAAGGTAATCACAAGTAAAGGTGCATGAGAAATCATAATTGGTGATGGCAAACTTCGTTCTTGGTCAGAGAACAATTAATAGATTATATTTATCTTCTTGAGCAGCGCTCTCATGTTTAAAGTTTATAATGCACAACTTGCATACTCAATCATAATGGTCTCTTCATAATCATTGATAACTTGCAAAGCTATATTCATTCAGATAAAACTTGTACTAAACAAGGAAGAATAAAAGACATGATGTAGCAAATCACAATATAATGGTTTGATCACAACTACTCAAATGCTTGCTTGAGATGGAGAGAAATAGGTTTACTTGACTCAACATAAAGTAAAAGACAGGCCCTTCGCAGAGGGAAGCGGGGATTAAATCATGTGCTAGAGCTCTTTCAGTTTTGAAATCATATAGAGATAATAAAAGTAACATTTTGAGAGGTGTTTGTTGTTGTCAACGACCGGTAGCGGGTACTCTAACCCCCTTGCCGGACAACCTCCTAAGAGCGGCTCCCATAATATTTTCCTTTTGTGTGGCACTCCTTCCAACCTTTCTTTCACAAACCATGGCTAACCGAATCCTCGGGTGCCCGCCAACAATCTCATACCATGAAGGAGTGCCTTTTTATTTTAGCTTTATGATGATGATGACACTCCCCCCAACCTTTGCTTACACAAGCCATGGCTAACCGAATCCTTCGGGTGCCGTCCATCAATCACATACCATGGAGGAGTGTCTATTTATTTTAATTAATTTGGGACTGGGAATCCCATTGCCAGCTCTTTTTGCAAAATTATTGGATAAGCAGATGAAGCCACTAGTCCATTGGTGGAAATTGCCCAACAAGATTGAAAGATAAAACACCACATACTTCCTCATGAGCTATGAAACATTGACACAAATAAGAGATACTAAGTTTTGAATTGTTTAAAGGTAGCACATGAAGTATTTACTTGGAATGGCAGAAAACACCATGTAATAGGTAGGTATGGTGGACACAAATAACATAGGTTTGGTTGAAGGTTTGGATGCACGAGAAGTATTCCCTCTCAGTACAGGTCTTTGGCTAGCAAGGCTAATTAGCAAGCATAAGAGTCGAGGGAAACAAACAAATATACATATGATAGAAACAATCATGCATCTTCCTTGTAAGCACAAACAATTTTAACTTCGGAATAATGAACTATGAGCTAACAAGAAAGACAATGAAACATCTACATGTATTTCTCTTTTCTATTTAAACCTCAAAGTGTTGTTGCTATTGACCAATGCTAAGTTTGCCAAAACCAAATAGATTTATTCAATGCTCCCAAAGTGATACCAATACTAACAACAAGATGAATCATAGAGATTGCAAACTAAAATAAGATGTGCAATATGTAAATGATAAGACTTCTCATTAATATTCCATATCGATAACTCACACCAAGGGATACATAGACAACTAAAGGAGAGATACTTCCAAACGCAACCCATCCTATACGATAACTTCCCTATTCATGATATGAAACTACTTGACAATAAAAGTAAAAGGTAGTGATAATGTGATACCGCGGCATTCCCCCAAGCTTGGAACAAACCAAGGGGATGCCAATACCGATGATGAATTACTCCTGAGGAGATGGTGGTGATGAATTCCTCCCGAGCTTCTTAATAAGCTCCTTCGTCTTCAGTTTCTCAGCTTGATAATTCTGCACTAAGATTCGAAGAGATTCATTGTTATCCGAAGTTGGCGATGACGACCTTGTGACGCGAATCGAGTGGTATTCAATCAATCTTCGGAGACGGCAGTTCTCCTCCTGGAGTATCTCCACTTCTCTTCTCAGAGCCCGATATTGATCACAAAACTCATCGGTAACCCGTAGGACTTCTTCCATCATGGGAAAAGAGTCGAGGCTAAGAGCTGGTGATAAAGGTCCCTGCAGGTCATGAGAAAAAGAACGTCGAGTGTCAACAGATCCCACCAAGATTTGCTTGCTCCCTCCAACTCGCTGCTCTTGTCTTGATGGCACCTCCTTCACTTCTTCCTCCGAAAGCCCCTTGCCCTTGTTGTTGGAGGCCATGGTGCTTCTAGACTAAAAACAGATCCTGACAGAAACAGCTCGAAACAAAACACGTCGAAAACACGATATACGAACCTCCAGGGGTCCGGGGGATTATATAGCAAAAAATTTCTCGACAAAAGGAAAGTACCAAATCGAACCAGAGTCGGAAAGGGGCGACGGGGCGGCCAAACCCTAGGTCGGCGCGGGCCCTGGCTAGGCCGCGCCGGCCTATGGTGCCACGCCCTCGTGCGTCCTTTCCACTCCGTTTCGAACTCGTAATTTCTCATATTTTCCAAAAACAGCGAAAATATTGTTCGGAAAGTAAATTGCGTACTTTTCATTACCAGTTCGTTACCTATTCAAAGTCGAGTTCCGGCGGACTCGTCAATTTGTCCTTTGATGAAAGCTTCCGGTGTTTCCACTTGAATAATATCAACATCAACATTATAAGAATCACCCGAGATATAATGCTTGAGTCTTTGTCCATTCACCACTTGCGTAGCATTGCCTTGGAGAGAACTAATCTTGATTGCTCCTGAGCGATACACCTCCTCGACAACATATGGTCCTTCCCATTTCGAGAGTAATTTCCCTGCAAAGAATCTGAGACGAGACCGATACAATAGGACTTTATCCCCAATGTTAAACTCTCTTTTGATGATCCTCCTATCATGCCATTTTTTAACTTTTTCTTTAAAGAGTTTAGCATTTTCATAAGCTTCACTTCTCCATTCATCTAGAGAACTTAATTGTAGCAACCTCTTATCACCAAGCAAGTTTAGGATCTTTATTTAATTCTCTAATGACCCTATAAGCTTTGTGTTCTAGCTCTAAAGGTAAATGACAAGCTTTTCCGTAAACCATTTTATAAGGTGACATTCCCATGGGGTTTTTATAAGCAGTTCTATAAGCCCATAGTGCGTCTTTCAATTTACTAGCCCAATTCTTTCTAGATTTATTAACGGTTTTTCCCAAAATAGATTTAATCTCTCTATTTGATAATTCTACTTGACCACTAGTTTGAGGATGATAAGCGGAAGCAATTCTATGATTAATTCCATACTTAGCAAGAGTTTTTCTAAAACCTCCATGAATAAAATGAGAACCTCCATCAGTCATAATATATCTAGGCACTCCAAATCTAGGGAAAATAATATCTAAAAGCATTTTTAAAGAGGTCTCACCATCAAGCACTTTTTGTAGGTATGGCTTCCCCCCATTTAGTAACATAATCAACAGCAACAAGTATATGAGTATTACCTTTTGAAGCGGGAAAAGGTCCCATGAAGTCAAATCCCCAACAATCAAACGGTTCAATAACAAGAGTATAATTCATAGGCATTTCATTGCGTCTGGAGATATTACCAACCCTTTGGCATTCATCACAAGATAAAATAAACTTTCTCGCATCCTTGAAGAGAGTTGGCCAATAAAAACCTGATTTTAGAACTTTTTGCGCGGTTCTTTCTCCGGCGTGATGTCCTCCATAAGCATTGCCATGACATTTACTCAATATCTCTTGTTGTTCATATTCGGGAACACACCTTCGCATAATACCATCCACTCCTTCTTTATATAAGTGTGGGTCATCCCAGAAATAATGCCTCAAGTCATAAAAGAATTTCCTTCTCTGCTGAGATGAAAAGGTTGGAGGCAAGTACTTGGAAACAATAAAGTTAGCATAATCAGCATACCAAGGACTGTCTCGCGAGCTCACCTTTATTACAGCCAATTGTTCATTTGGAAAACTATCATTAACAGGAACAGGATCATAAGCAATATTTTCCAATCTAGACAAATTATCAGCAACCGGATTATCAGCACCTTTCCTATCCACAATATGTAAATCAAATTCTTGTAAAAGAAGTACCCATCTAATAAGCCTCGGCTTAGCATCTTTCTTTGTCATTAGGTATCTAATTGCAGCATGATCAGTATGAATAGTAACTTTTGAATCAACAATATAAGATCTAAATTTATCACAAGCAAAGACTACAGCCTAATAATTCCTTTTCAGTTGTAGCATAATTTCTTTGAGCAGCATCAAGAGTTTTGCTAGCATAATGAATAACATTCGATTTTTTATCTACTCGCTCGTCCAAGAACAGCGCCTACAAGCAAAATCACTAGCATCACACATAATTTCAAATGGTAAATTCCAATCAGGAGGTTCAACTATAGGAGCAAGCTTGTTAAGGCTTTCTTAAGAGTTTCAAAGCTTCCTTACAATCATCATCAAAAACAGATGGTACATCTTTTTGAAGAAGATTAGTAAGAGGCTTTGAAATCTTGGAGAAATCTTTAATAAACCTCCTATAAAACCCAAGCATGACCAAGAACACTACGAATACCTTTAACATCCCTCGGATAGGGCATCTTCTCAATTGCTTCAACTTTAGCTCTATCAACTTCAATACCTCTCTCGTAAATTTTATGTCCCAATACAATTCCTTCATTAACCATAAAGTGGCATTTCTCCCAATTAAGAACAAGGTTAGTTTCTTCACATCTCTGCAAAACTTTATCAAGGTTTCGCAAGCAACTATCAAAAGAATTCCCATAAACGGAAAAATCATCCATGAACACCTCTACAATACTTTCACAAAAACCATGAAAAATAGCAGACATGCATCTTTGAAAAGTAGCAGGAGCATTACATAAACCAAAAGGCATACGCCTATAAGCATAAGTTCCATAGGGACAAGTAAAGGTGGTTTTCTCTTGATCTTTAGTTTTAACAGCAATTTGTGAAAATCCAGAATAACCATCAAGAAAACAAAAATGAGTATTTTTAGACAATCTTTCTAGCATTTGATCAATAAATGGTAAAGGGTAATGATCTTTCTTAGTAACTTTATTAGCTTTTCGAAAATCAATGCACATTCTATACCCTACAACCACTCTTTGAGGAATGAGCTCATCATTATCATTAGGCACAACAGTCATACCTCCTTTCTTGGGAACGCAATGTACAGGACTAACCCATCTACTATCAAGCAATAGGATATATAATACCAGCTTCAAGAAGTCGTAATACCTCATTCCTTACCACTTCCTTCATCTTCGGAATTAGACGACGCCGAGGTTCAACAACAGTGCTTTGCATCATCTTCCATATTAATAGCATGTTGGCAAATAGATGGAGAAATCCCCTTCAAATCATCAAGAGTGTAGCCAATAGGTCCTCGGTGTTTCTTCAATATTTGCAATAATCTTTCTTCTTCAAACTCTGTAAGCTTAGAACTAATAATAACAGGATATATTTTCTTATCATCAATATGAGCATATTTAAGATTATCAGGTAAAGGCTTTAAATCAAAAACAGGATCTTCCTTAGGTGGCGGTGTTGTACCCAAATCTTCCACCGGTAAATCGTGCTTGAGAATAGGTTGGCGAAGAAAGATTTCCTCAAGTTCATCTCTTTCTTTCCTAAAAATTTCACTCTCGCTATCCTCCAAATGTTGCTGCAAAGGATTGTTAGGAACAAGAACAATAGATGCACACTTGCTCCATTTTAAAATCATTACTAGGCAAATCAGCTTTATATGGAGTTTTAGTAAATTTAGAGAAGTTAAACTCATAAGATTCACCAAGCAAATTTAGTCAAAATTTTCTCTTTCTTGCAATCTATAATAGCTCCACAAGTATTTAGAAAAGGTCTACCAAAAATGATAGGACAATAATCACTAGCAGCAGAACCAAGTACCAAAAAGTCAACAGGATATTTAATCTTACCGCATAAAACTTCCACATCTCGGACAATACCAATTGGTGAAATAGTTTCTCTATTAGCCAGCTGAATAACCACATCAATATCTTCAAGTTCACAAGAATCAATTTCGTGCATAATCTCCGTGTAAAGCTCATACGGAATAGCACTAACACTTGCACCAATATCACATAATCCATAATAACAATGATCACCAATTTTAACGAGATAGCATAGGAACACTAGCTTGTTTGGGTTTATTAGGATGTGAAACAATATTAGAAGCATCTTCACGAGAAAATAATATGACCATCCTCCACATTTTCAGTCACAAGATCTTTAACAATTGCAACAACGAGGTTCAACTTTTATTTGTTCTTCAGAGTTCTCTAGGTTTCTTTTCACTTTTATGAACCGCACTATTTATAACGTAGTACTCTTTCATTTTAGCAGGGAAAGGAGTTTTTTCAATATAAGCTTCAGGAATAACATGATCAGCAGTTTCAATAACAACACACTTATTAATAGATGAATCAATTTTATCTTTGTATGGTTCATGATACTTATCAAAATTCTTCTTAGGCAATTCATAATGAGAGGCAAAAGCTTTATAAAGATTTACAGCAACTTGGGAATCAAGACCATATGTAGCACTCATATTACGAAATAAATGAGTATCCATAAAAGCTTCAATGCATTTATAATCATAAATTATACCTGATTCTCTATCCTTGTCGTTCTCCCAACCTTCAGTATTTTCTTGGATTCGATCAAGAAGGTCCCTTTTAAACTCTTCTTTGTTGCGTGTAAATGATCCAGAACAAGAAGTATCCAACAAGGTCTTGTCTTGAAAAGAAAGTCTTGCATAGAAATTATCAATAATAACATTACCAGGAAGCTCATGAATGGGGCATTTGAGCATTAAAGACTTCAATCTCCCCCAAGCTTGGGCAATACTCTCTCCATCATGAGGCCAAAAATTATATATGCGATTCCGATCCTTATGAATTTCACTTGGAGGATAGAACTTAGAATAAAACCGGGGCACAATATCATTCCATTCAAGAGAATCCCCATTATCCAAGTAATTTATACCAATGCGCCGCCTTACCGGACAGCGATAAAGAGAATAATTTCTTCCTCACTTCATCCATAGCAATACTCGCACATTTGAATAACCCGCATAATTCATGCAAAAACAGTAAATGATCACCGGGGTGGACAGTTCCATCCCCTTCATAGCGGTTATCCATAACACGTTCAATAATTTTCATAGGTATTTTATATGGTATCACTTCCTCACTGGCGCCTCATCTACTACCGTTGCAGTAGTAGTAGATTTCCCAAATAGAAATTGAAGAGAAGATCTCTCCATAATGACTTATAGCAGACAGTGCGAAATAAAATCAGCACAACAAGTAAAGGTTTTCCTTACCAATTCCACTTACCAATAGCGCTTCACTCCCCGGCAACGGCGCCGTGAAAATAGTCTTGATGACCCACAAGTATAGGGGTGTATCGTAGTATCTTCGATAAGTAAGAATATCGATCCCAACGAGGAGCAGAAGGTGTTGACAAGCGGCTTCGATGAAGGTTTCACCGTAAATGCTCACGGACAAGTATTCGGGGGTTTTGATGTAACAGATGAAATAAGTACGAGTAAGTAAAATGCGAGAGAAATAATTGCAGCGAGTGGCCCAATCCTTTTTAGCACAAAGGAAAAGCCGGTTTGTTTACTTATAATGACCAAACGTTCTCGAGGACACATGGGATTTTAGTCTAGTGCTTTCGCTACATACGGCTAAATAATCTTCATTGTTATGATAAGTGTTGTGTGGGTGAACCTATGCTAATGTACCGCCCTTCCTAGGACTAAATACATACTTGTGATTATACCCCTTGCAAGCATCCGCAACTACAAGAAAGTAATTAAGAATAAATCTAACCACAGACCTTAAACTCGAGATCCCGCGATCCCTCCCGCATCGATATACCAACGGGGGTTTAGGTTTCCGTCACTCCGGCAACCCCGCAATTAGCAAACGAATACAAGATGCATTCCCCTAGGCCCATAAATGGTGAAGTGTCATGTAGTCGACGTTCACATGACACCACTAGAAGAATAACACCACAACTTAAATATCACACCATTGAATATTACTCAACCATAGTTCACTACTAACATTTAGACTTCACCCATGTCCTCAAGAACTAAACGAACTACTCACGAGACATCATATGGATCATGATCAGAGGTGATATGATGATGAATAACAATCTGAACATAAACTTGGTTCAATGGTTTCACTCAATAGCATCAACAACAAGTATAGATCGATACCGGGAGAGTTTCCCCTATCAAACAATCAAGATCAAACCCAAATTGCTACGGCGGTGACGAGGTGCTGCGGAGGAGATGGCGGTGATGATGGTGGAGATGATGATGATGGTGATGGAGATGATGTCCAGCTCGATGGTGGTGACGATGGCGTCGATTTCCCCCTCCCGGAGGGGAATTCCCCGGCGGATTCCTGCCCGCCGGAGAGCTCTTTTCTCTCTGGTGTTCTCCGCCCCGCGAGGCGGCTGTAACCCTTCGTGAGGATTCCTCTCGTGGCTTAGGTCTTCGGGACGAAGGGTTTGGCGAAGAAAAGGAGGCGAAAGGGGTCGTGGGCCCCTCACACCACATGGCGGCGCGGCCAGGGCCTGGGCCGCGCTGCCCTAGGGTGTGGGCCCACCCTGGCTCCTCCTGGCTCCTCCTTCTGGCTTCCTTCGTCATCTTGAAAAATAGGATTTTTGGTATAATTTCCTTCCACAGTTGATCTTCCGAAATATTGCATTCTGACGGTGCTTTTTCCAGCAGAATCCTGGCTCCGGTGTTCGATCCTCCAATAATGATGAAACATGCAAAATAGATGAAATAACATAAGTATTGTGTCCCAATATGAAATATATCAATGAATAACAGCAAATTATGATATAAAATAGTGATGCAAATTGGACGTATCAATTGTACCCGTCGTTGTTTCTACCATGCTGACGGTACCTCCTATCCTCTGCATCAGACCGATAATTTCTCTCATCATCTACGTCGTAGCGCCGACATCGGTCGTACTGCTGCTCATATTTGTTGAGGAGATGCTCGGAGAGTGGACGTTGATGCCGCACGCTTCTCACTTCCTCCTCTGTCGAGTACCGTCTCGTCATCATCTTGGGGCCGGTCGCGTGGATCGGCCTCCACTTTATCCTTGCCACGGGAGTGGCTGCTTTCTGCTTCATCTTTGCCATGGCGGCTTGCAAGCCCTGCCATGTTGACGCCAAAGGAGAACTCTGGCAGACATATGGAGTGGCTGAGATCCACCATGTTGTCGCCCGGCAACGGACGTGAATTTTCATTGGGCTCGTTGCCGTGCGCACGGGTCTTCTCGAAGGAGCCGATGAGTTCGGCTTCGAGGGCTGCCTTGATCTCGTCATGTTTCTTTTTGAGTTCATCAGGCAGATCCTCGTACTTGACCGGAGTGCTTTCCGCCATCTCAGGTGTAGATGACGATGCGGTGGATGTGGAAGGTGGTCCCACCGGGCGTGCCAGAATGTGTTGACGTTAGAAACCCCCTGGCGGGCAGAGACGGTCAGCACAGTAGAGCCGGGAACAACTAGGGTTGCGGCTGGCCCCAGTCCCTCTGAGCGACGGCCCGCAAAGCTTCCTGGTCGCACGTCCGATGTTTATCACAAGGGCGTGCCACCTGACCTATACCTGGTCGGAAGGTGTGGATGATGCCTCGCTTAGTTTCCTCGCAGGGCACACACGTAAACGTTAAATACGAGCCTCGATCGGCTCTCGGGTTATCCCGTGAATCGGCTCAAAGGGCCGATCCACCCATGATTCGGACGGGGTGTCCGAATATATGGTGGTCCCGCTTGATCAAGATAAAGCTAATGAGATCCACGACGATGTAGGGTTTTCACCGCATAATCGGATCATCCTACTCACGATTGGGCCTCGCGCTCGCGCACGGTGACCGTAAGCCGATCCTAGACAGGGCCTAAAAACCAACACGAGGTTGATACTCGGAACATCCTTTCTAGGGCTAGCAAACGCCACCCTACACGCCGCTGGATCCTCCAACCCTTTGTAAGGCCTAACTATTGCGGATGTTAAACTAATCCTTGGTGAAACAAGGAACAACCGTAACGGATCAGATCTACTAGATAATGATCAAGCGGGGTGCCGCCCCTACACCTAAGATAGGTGTAAGAGCGGCTAGACATGCAAGGGTTGCACTACGAAAGCATGTAATTCGAAGAACAATGCTAACCCTAACATGTCTAAGATAACTACGTTGCTCGCCATCAAAAAGGCTTCGATGACGAGCAACGCATGAACAACGTGGGCAGGCTTGTGCTGCCTAGATCGCAAGATGCGATCTAGGCAGCATGGTGCTTACCGGTAGAAACCCTCGAGACGAAGGAGTTGGCGATGCGCCGAGATTTGTTTGTGGTTGAACGTTGGTTGTTGTTTATTCCATAAACCCTAGGTACATATTTATAGTCCAGGGGACTTCTAATGTGGGTGTGCACTAAACCGTGCACGAGATAAACTCTAACTTTTAATCTAGATACAATCTATCGTAATTAAAGATACATGGGCAATCTAGCCCAAAATCTCCGAGCAAGGCCGCTTCAGAGATCTTCCACGTGTAATCTTCCAAGCCCATCTTGATCGCGGCCCACCTCCTGATTTAGCCAAAATCTGGTGATAACAGAATGACACCGTAGGCCTCTCAGCCCTCTTGGCCATCTAACCACACATGGCTCGCTCGGTGTAACTATAGTCTGAGACAAAGCCAATGTGTTAACCTCTTTTTTTTAGGGGAAATGTGTTAACCTCCAATGCCTAGATACATTTGAATTTAGCTAAATCTCATACATCCGTGTTTAAGACAGAGGGAGTACATATATTGTCATATTGATGTCTTAAATCATAGTACCCCTTTGTTTGGGCTTAAATTCTTGATTCTTGGATTCTAGCTACTGTAAAATTAGAATCTGAAACAAACAGGCCTCCATAATACCCAGATTGTCCAGAATTGATTTAAAAAATACACACAGAGTACCACAATCTGAGAATTGAGGAAATAGGTGATTCCCGAGCTTTTTCTCGGGCCGAACCGTTTTCTTCGTCCGCAGCCTCGCCCGATCGCTGACCCTCACGATTTGCCGTCCCCGCTCGAGAGGCCGCCGCCGCTGGCTCGAGCCCACACGCAGCCCTGCTCGGCCGGCCGCCGCCCGCTCCTCCCGGCCACTGACCCGCGCGTCCCGGCCGCCGACCCGCGCCTGCTCGCCGCCCGCTGCTCCCGGTCGCCGACCCACTTCTCCCGGCCGCGCCCAACAAGCTCCTCCCTCTGGCCACGTCCAGCAAGCCACTCCATCCGGCCACGCACAGCAGATCCCGCTCCAGCAGGTCCCTCCATCCGGCCACGCCCAGCAAGCCCCGATCCACCACGTCCAGCTCCATCCGGCGCATCCTGTGAAGGTACGTACATGTACTTTTGTTTTTTTAAAACCATGTACTCTTGTTTGTTTATTTGCTGTTAGATATGAAGTGATGTTAAGAAACTACGAATAGTACTGCAATGTTTGTTTAGAAAGTAATATGAGTCTGTTAGAAACTTTGAATACTACTGCTATATTGTTCACTGCTAGTTCTCATTTGTGTAAATTTAATTTAATTGTATGCACATTTAGATGGCAAAAGAGAAAGCGATATGGGATGCGGAAGCTACTGCAATTTTTTGTAAACTTTGTGTGATTGAGAAAGAAAAGGGGAAACAAGGAGTTTCTGGCATTTCATAAACATGGACCTGAACATTTGGATGAGATAAGCAGGATGTTTGAGAATGTCCTTGTTACTGGAAAAGCTCATTCATGCATGCCTGGTACAATATCTGGTACGGTGTTACCGGAGGGTGCAGAGCTTCATAATCTTGAAGAAGATGATGATGATGAAGTTTAGTTTTACGCACTACTTTCGGGTGATGGTTGATCTACGTTTTGAATGATGGTTGGTAATTGAACGTGCATTTTGGATGATGGTTTCAATTTCTTAAATATTTGTATACATACTTGTCATTTCGATGAAATCCCGACAGAAATAATAACTAGAGCACACACAAATAAAGCCATAACATACATTTAATATTAATTACGGTTCGTAAAGTTGTCCAAACAGCAAAGTAAACAAACAGACAGATTCTGATTCTCAGATCCTACAGCAGGGTAAACAAACAGATTGCTTCTGGTTCTCAGAATCAAGAATCACAGCTGATTATCAGTAATCAGGATTGACACCAGAATCTCAGAATCCAAAGCCCAAACAAAGGGGGCCATAGAGGCGTGGGAAAGTTGCAAAGAGAGTTAATGCTAACAAAACAGAGAGTAAATTTGTAACAAAACATATATACAAATGCGATGAGATAAAACCAACCGTGATGAGCATGCACACATGAAGTAGTGCAAAGTAAATGTATGAAGCTAGCAAGGCTCTCCCACGCATGCAATGCATCTTCAGGTGACATATCACGGGAGGACTGGCTTGGCAGTGCAACCAATCAGTTCAGCGAGCAGGTAACACGTCGATTCTGATTAAAAGGAGAATAGGGCATAGCCTCATAGAGTACCTTGCATTTGCATACAGCTCGCAGAAAGTTTGGCCCCGGCTGGCACGCGCGGAACCTAGAAGATGGCTAATCCGCCCATGCTCTCCCGTTTCACCAGACAACTACAACCTTCCGGAGCAGTGCATGTCCCTCCCCTCTATCCCTCAGGGCATTCCAGCCGACGCGACGCATTTTAATGTCTACGAGCGTTCGTTTGCGTCGCGCTGCGGACGCAAAAATGACCGTTTTTATCTACCCGTCCGTTTGCGTCTGGGGTCTGCTCCAGCGGGACGACGTATTTTTTTTCCTTTTTTGACACAGTGTTCATTTAAACATAGTTTCAAATATAACATTTTCAAACATGATTTTACACAAACTAACACATAGTTTGGAACATGGTTTACACAAACTAACACATAGTTTGAACCATGGTGGACACAAATAAAACATTGCAAAATGAGGAAACCAGTTGTGTTGATTTCCGTATGTTCGCTACCAAGAAAGAACATTCGAGGGCACACCCAATCACCTAAACTGGAAAATCCAGCGGGAGGAGATGGTGCCCTTGTTGGTTCTACCGATGAGGCGAACATCCAGAAACCTCGACTACTGGCTTCGTCTGGCCCGTAGCTAGATTCACTACAAAGAAAGAACACTCGACGTTCTAACTATCGGTGTCGGAGCCGGAGTCGTTGGTGTGGTAGTGCCTGCGGCAGGCTGTGTCGTCGAACACCTTGACGATCATCTCGCCGTCCCCCTCGTAGAGGAAGGTGAGCTGGCAGCCGGGCTCGAGGTCGAGGTCACGGGCGAACTTGTCCCACCCCGTGTGCAGGTACATCTTGCCCTGCCCGTCGAACAGGACCTCCACGGTCCAGCGGCGAAGTTGCGGCTGGCCTCCCGTAGCCGCAAGTGCGCCGGCTCGACGCCGTCGACGAACTCGGCGAACTTGTCCCGTAGCCGCTTGATGGCGAGTGGGTCGTCGTCGATGCGGAGGAGGAACTCGGCGGCGCTCCTCCTGCGAGGACGAGGATGGCGCATGCGACGGCGAGCGTGGGGCCGTAGCTGCTCCACCACGGCGGCCCCTGCCCCGGCCACGGGGGCGCCCAGGGCCGCGGCCTCGACCGCCTCGCCGGCCACCAGGCCCGGCCATGGACTTCCTCGCGGGCTTGGCTGCGTCGCAGGAACACCTAGGCGGCGCTACGGTCGAGCTTTGTGGCGGCTAAGGTTTCTTTGGAGGAGTGGATGAGGAAGAAGAACGCGCGCCCCTTTATATAGGCCGGCAGCATGCGGTGGCCGCGGGACGCGTGGCGTCGCCATTAACCTGGTTGGCGGAGGTGGGCGGCCACTCGGCAGCCGAGGCATCATCGCCATTAACGTGGCGCAGAGTGCCGAAGCGACGCAGCTTTGCAGTCGCTGACGTGTTTGAGAAGACGCATCGATGCAGGGTCGCTGCCAGGCGGGCCAGCCGAAATATCCGCCAGACATGAGCGGACGTTTCCGGACGTCCGCAGAGACGCATCCGAGGCGCATATTTGGGCCAGGTTTGCGTCTCCGCGAACGGCCCGGTCACTTTGCATCGCCCCGCTGGAACAGACCCTAGACGTATTTCCGGTCACGACGGACGAAAACGATCGTTGGGCGTCCGTTTGCGTCGCGCCGCTGGAGATGCCCTCAGGCAATGGGCGACGACTCTTGCAATGTTGTGGATCCCCCTCTCCGCGGATATTTCGCTGGTAGTTCCAGTCTACCACATGCAGGAGGTCGGCCGCCAGCCGAAGGTCCTCTAGGCCTAGGTCGACGTGCTCGCTCCCAGAAGTTGCCTCCTAAATCAACACTGACCGGAGGCCATATCTTTGGTGGACAAGCCGGCCACAGCCAGCGATCGAGGCTCCTCTCACCCAAGCCATGTCTATGACCTTGCGTCACGCTCACGCCCGAGCAGAAGAAGTAGCCGTGTCCCATGGGCACAACATGATCCGCGGCGGTGGCCTATCTTCGACCTTAACGGCTGCGGCTCCACCAATCAACCACCGTTGTCATCGTCCCCAAGCTGATGTGCGTCGTGTCCATCAAACATATCAGCATCGACGGCCAACTCTGCATGTCCCCGGTTCCCGGCGCTTCTGTCCGGGTCCTGGTGTTGACGACAAAGGCGACGGGCAGACTGGTCGCAGCTAGCAGGTGCAGGTTGCACGGCAGAGTCCATCAGGTGCTCCCATTGGCGGCCGCCTTGTCGACATCTAGCTGACTGCTGACCACGTTGTCCTCCACCTACATGTCATCTTCCCTCCGCATGGCGCTCCCGCCCGTCGTCCTCCACCTGCAGACCGCTCCCGTCCGTCGTTTCTCTGCACATGACGAGATCCAGGCAACAGCTGCTCTTCTGAGTCCGGCCACCGCTGTCGCGCCGTTGTTCACCTTGGTGAACTGCGACCTTGCTGGTTTGCCGAACGGCGTCTTGGCGACTCAGCATGTGGCCCCAGGCGTGAGATGCGGAGATGCCTTCGTGTGGATGGCCAAGTAGATGGCCGCCGCTGCCGAGACGCACCTACGCACCAACGCGTTGTGCGAGGTCGCCGGACGGGCGGGTTTAGACCGTCGTCCGCGCGATTCTGGCGTGCGCCTGGGTGGCCGAAGGGCTCGGCGATGAGGTTGCGGTTGTCGACGACGATGCCGCCTACTCTTTATGGCGCCAAATCTATCGGCAGGAGGCGCGCGTTTCATCATGGTCATCTCCAACGAAAACATCAGAAGCTGCGGCTGCTGCGCGAAGGCCAAAGCGTGCCGGCGGCGCCCACCAAATCGAGGATCTTGCTGGCAAAGAAACCCTAACAAAATTCGATGGATTCTTGCCGATCGAGTTACTGGGTCGTACATATATGACCACGTACATCGAGCAAGTCAACCTACAGACTCGATACGTGCTTTGGACTCGTGTAAACGCACAACAGATGGATCAATTGTTGTTGGGCCGATGGGCCACACAACACCACAGAAGGAGAGTACGAAGGGAGTACGAGACCGAGGGAGTACGGAATCAAATCAACCAGCCATCGATCTGGGCAACTAACCACGCGTATTATTCCTTAGGCGGTGTCATTAGCTGTAATTATCATTGGAGATTAGGAACTATTTCAAAACGGACGAAAAATATAGGGAGAAACCTTCCTTCCTTTATTAGTAAAAAAAATAATATATATATATATATAATATAGCAAAAGTGCCCGTGCGTTAGCATCGGGAGAAAAAAATTTGAACACTCAAGTGAATCAATGGTAAAACATGTTAATTCAAAGAAAATTAACTTGGGATGCTCTCGCTGCACCGACTTGCAATACCGAAACTTGTAATAACTTTTTTAAACAATAAAAGGTGCCAAAGGACCAGGAAACTATATTAAAAAGGAGAATGGTACAATTTTATAGAAAGACCCTAAGCGAATCACCAATATGTACATACATATCTTTGGTTTTTAAGAATTGCACCCCAGAAGAAATCTTGTATTTTTTTTCTGAATTAAACCGCGGGGGATGAAACCACGAAGTCACATCATCATACATACCTTTTTCTGAATAAATCCTGCATGAGCATTTTGATTTTGATGTTCAAAGCTAATATAAAGTCAACTAAGATACCAAAGTTTTTGGTAGTCAAAGCCCTGTAATTAACATCAAATATAATCCTTTTAACACCCATGCACATCGGTTCCAAAGTTTAGACATGTTTTATGGTAAAGCGAGAAAACTCTTATGCACAAAGCAAACGAATCAGGGTCAAGAGCAATCGGATATCTAATCGATGCGCAGATTTAAGTTATCATCAAATTACTTTTTTCACTTTACCATTCCTAATAGTTGTTTGTTAATCCGAGCCCTAATACCTATGAATCAACGCTATTGTCGTACATCTTCTACTCTTCTACCTAAATTTTTTTCAAAGATTTGTGGCCCAAAAAAGCTTGAGCGGAGATTCGCTAGGTGTTCTCTAAAATGGTATTGGAGCCGGTCACCAGAGCTAATGGTGTTGGCACGGCTGCAATGCTAGGGAGGGAAGAAATGTGTCGGGCTGCTGGGCTACCCGACCCAAATGACAAACATGACCGGACACCCATTTTAATGCGCGGACCCGATTGAAATGGACATAAAGGGACACATGACCGATATGGGTCGAGCCACTGGAGATGCCCTAATGGCGTCGGCACGGCTGCAATGCTAGATAGGGAAGAATGGCAAAATGCCATGGTTAAGAGGAGCAAAGAGATGGAGGCAACATACACGATGATATGAAGTTAGGCATGTCCAAATTTCTATTCTAGTACTTCTTTTAATCCACCGCCACGACCGTCACCACCTCCATTCCACCATTGTTGGCACTGGCGTAACCATCGGCTAGTGTCACCTACGGCCGGTGGCGCTCTAGCACCAGCCCGTCGTATCGCCATGCCCAAATTCATTCCTCTGTGGGTCTACCCCCAACATCTCTCTAAACCCCCTTGCATCCCTTGTTCTGTAACACATGTGAAGATATACTCCAAACCCTATGATCTAACCTACCACTCCACCCCTAATTTTATTGCTTACCTACGCCGCCTCTCATGCGGCTAGCAGTGACATCGACTTCTATAGCTTTTACCAGGTTCTTGGTCGCCTTCTCCCGTGCATCTCGTCGTGGACTCGCGGTAGCGTGCATTGCAAAGTGATTACCTCCGCCACCTCCCCCGCAGCTAGCCATGTCATCGACGTCTCCTACTCGAACCAGGTTGTTGGTCGCCTTATCCACTGCGCCCCGCTACGGACTCCCCAGAGTGTGCGTTGCAACATGGGAGAAAATTTTGCATCTTGAAATATTTACAAACCTTATATTTTTGCTATTTTATTATAGGGTTTTATAAAGCCTTTGCTTTTCCGTTAGAATTCAGTGGAAAAGAAAGGTAAGAAGAAAAAAAAAACCTAGCTCCCCCAGCCAGACCGACCCAACGGCACAAAGTGGACCTCTGCCCTAGGCACTATGCACGCGATGGCCAACGGGGTGTCGGCTCCATTTCCTCCTCTCGCGCCGCCACTCACGAGACTGGATGAGCTTCGCTCAAATCCATCCTTCCTCAAGGAGACTTCCAGAGAGCACATCGTGCAATTTCCCCTTCTTTATCCTTTATTTATTCCTCTATTTATTCCTCCGCTCTCCATCCCTCGATCTTGATCTGTCCCCGAACATCTCTATTCTTTATTTGTTTGCTTTCCCAAATTAGTCCTCCAATCCATCAGATTGCCAGCGTGCAATTTCCCCTTCTTTATCCTTTCTAATCTTAGACCAAATAGTGCTGCTGTTTATGGCTTTCCAACTCAGCTTGTTGACAATCCTAGACACTAGACACTACGTATATAAACCACTGAAAATCCGTATAAGAGCTCGAGGTGGGACTATTGCACGTATACGTAAAAACTCTTACTCTCAGCTATAGTTGTTCTAGCTTCAGAACGGCCGCACGTGATTAGAATAGAATTTTTCAATGATTCAACATTTTATAAAGTCCGCGGCCCATAATAGAAAACTCTACCTCTACGTACCAGCGGGGCTCCTACCTGGCCCAGGCGAGCAGGCCGGGGCAACGGAGAAAGCCACATGCTCCTGAATCACGATGGACCAAAAAATCGAACCGTTTTTTCACTTTTCGGTGGCATTGTGTTATATGTATTTTGGTGGGAGGGTAAAACCGTCTAAAAAAAATTGGACGAAAATTTTGACAGAAACCTTAGCTCCTTTATTATTAGGTATAGATACTCCAGTTTTGCTTCGAGATCTGAGCAAACTTGCGTTTCGTACGTTGTAAATTTTGGAACTTAGTTTACGTGCACCAATGTCCATTGTATATGTTCTTTGCTGTTGAGTAGATAAGTTGGTGCCATGAAAAGTAACAAGCACGTTCACAAAAATCATAACACCACAAGAAAAGCTATTACAAACAAAAGGGGATGTTATTCTAAGGAAATCCTTATGAATTTTAGCGAATTTTGAGCCTTAGCGTTTTTTCTTGTACGTCATTTGATTCACTTGGGAATTTTTAAGGGGAATTTTTATTCTAATATGTTTTGAGGAAATTTTCCATTTACTTAATTCTCTTGTTGTATTTTCTTTGTTTTTCATGTGATGTACACCCTTCTTGATGCATACTCGTCTACTTTTATTATCTTGTAAGATTTCAACAGGACATGGCACTGTATTCCTGCGTTTTGTTTATTCATGTGTTTTGAGAATCCCATGAATCAAGGAGATCCTAGCAGCCTAGCAGGTGTCGACCTTTGCATTTCGGTTTCTTTCTTACTCGAAAAAGTAAACAAAAACAATATGGCTGAAAGCATCTAGTCCCCCTCTTCTGGATTTTGGATGGCTAATGATAAACGATTAAGAGACTATTACTAAAGACTTAGCAGTAGTTCAAGTGCCTCGTGAAGTTATAGGACAAGTCATACTATATAAAGAGGGGTATGATATACTTTAGGAAGCGATGTGAAACTTGATTGCTTACTTAGCTAGGCTCATCTTTTACACCAAATCCTATGGAAATCCTTAAGGAGACATAAACAACTCAAAGACTTTGGTCATGTGCTATAACCGGGCGAGGCTTCAAGTATAACCAGTGGTGTAGCCATGGCAAAGTCAAGCCCCCCCCCCCTAGATTTGGACAAAAAAGGCTTGCGTTACCATTTTTATACCATTTTCCCCCATTGCATGGGCTTAAGCTCCGCCACTATTGTGTATAGATCACCTTGTCCTTGAAGGATGTTTGTCTGTTGCTTCCCGTGCAACACTTTTATGAAGCAGTCAGGTAGTGTCCTTTTGCTCTTGCCACGCTCACTTTGGGCGAATGGCGTTTTTGCTAAGCCCGAGTTGTTTACATTTCTAACATATATAGGTAGACTAATATCGAGAACCCACCATTCCAGCACCAGGGGAAACATGACTAGTGCGCTCGCGCTGCATGAGAAAGAAAGAATAGGAGAGAAGGCAAGGGGAGACACTAACATGTGAGTCTCATTTGTAAAAGATAACACGATAGGTGCCTTTCAGGATCTAGAATAGTAGATTCCCCATTCTCTCGAAAATTAGTATGGGGTCTGCGGTGACCTAGCATACCACTGCATGTTGTAGTATACAAGTCATTGATATGATCTTCATGAAGGGACTTCTTCACAAATATCACATCTCTCAGAGTGGTATAACAGAAACATCGCAGGTCATAACACTCGAGATTATATTACAATCATGGTCTTAACAAGTTGGTATTCTCACAGGTCCGATGAGAATATCCTAAGATACTACTAAAGTCTTATTACAAACCAACATAAAGATTAAACTGAGCTCATCAACTTATTTAGGTAAACTACTACGCTGCTCGGCTCTAAGATAACTAGGGTAAGATACTACTCATCCGCCTCATTGTTGTCAGCTCTGTAGACTATCCCATAGTCCACGTCTTCCACTCATTCGGACAGATCAGGTTCCTCGTAGATCAGCTCGTAACCTTCTTCTGGTATTCCGTCGCTGGCCTCCACTTCATTGTCACAGTCTAGCAAGGGTGTCGAAAGAAAGTGAGTACAGAGGTACTCAGCAAGTTCAAAAGAGAAAAGATGTTTGATGCACTTGCTACGACCATTGATTAGAAAATATCAGGTCAATGCATGTTTCGAAAACATTTCTTCAAAAGATTGATTTTATTCTGAAAACTATGCCCGTCAGTCTTCAGAGGTTGAACAAAACTTCACGGGGTTCCTTTCCTGCCGCGTTCGTAGTTCCCTTCCCGGAACAGGGAGTGACAACCACAATTTGATACACTCTGCAGAGGTGCGTTACTTTTCCCATAAGAGAACGTATCCTTGATACCAACCGAGACGCGTTTCTCGTCCATACTTCCTTGGTGTGGGGCCTGATGTAAGATCCAAGCCAATCACTGCCTTCTCCGCGACCCTACATACACACCCTTTTGTCCATCCGTACACCCCCGGTAGACATCTCTCGATCATACGGTTTTACTTCCGATGTACTATAGACAATCTCTCATAGACGGTAGAGCCTCTCATCCACACAGATGTATTTTAAAGGTTTTCCCAACCTACTGCAGTGTTATCCCAACACCCAGCCAGGCTCTATCAAGTCCGTTGATATGCAAGAGGGAAAATATACAACTGACTTCCCCAGAGCAATTATTGATCTCATGGTGAACGCGAATTGTACGGTGCTAGAATCACTAGACGACATTGGCGATTAGTCCTAGATTAATAGAACCCTTGCAATGGAACATCCACCATATCAACACATACCATGGTTTCATTGCCCACCACATAGTCATATTCATAATTAGTAAAGTAGCATTTTATTTTCAATACAGGAATGATAAGTATAGTCCTTTTGCGGGTAAATTGATATAAAATAATCAAGGTGACATGGCAAGGGTGAACTTGCCTCGTGACTGCGAGATTATGCAGTTCGATGTGTTTGATGGAATCTGGAACTCGGGTTCTGTAAAGAGGCATCATTATCCGGTAAGGATAATGTTATAAAATCCAAATAATGCATGCATGAGTGATACGTCCAAAACGTATCTACTTTCCCGAACACTTTTGATATTGTTTTGCCTCTAATTTGTGTATTTTGGATACAACTAACGTGGACTAACGCTGTTTTCAGCAGAACTGTTCTGGTGTCTCGTTTTTGTGCAGAAATCCAACTTTCGGGAAAAACCTCGGAATTTATGCAGAAGGCCCTATTTTCCCAGAATACTGACGGAGCCAGAAGGACAAATCAAGTGGAGGCCCGAGGGCCCCACACCATAAGGCGGAGCGGCCTAGGGGGGTGCCCGCGCGGCCCTATGGTGTGGCCCCCTCGGCCGGCCTCCGACGCCCTCCTTTGGACTACATATTGCCTTCGACCTAAAAACGCACGGAGGAAAGTCGAAGTCGCCAGAAACCCTCCAGAACGCCGCCACATCGCGAAACTCCGTCTCGGGAGCCAGAAGTCTCCGTTCTGGCACTCCGCCGGGACGGGGATTTGAGGAGATCATCGCCATCATCACCACCGACGCCTCTCCATCGACCAGCCATGTTTCCCCCATCCATGTGTGAGTAATTCCCCCGTTGTAGGCTGAAGGGGATGGTAGGGATTGGATGAGATTGGTCATGTAATAGTCATAAGATTGTTAGGGCATAGTGCCTAGTATCCATAGATGTTACTTTTATGATATTGTTGCAACTTGTTATGCTTAATGCTTGTCACTAGGGCCCGAGTGCCATGATCTCAGATCTGAACATGTTATTGATTCATGAAGATATTCGTTGTTTATGATCTTACCTGCAAGTTGTATACACATGTCTGTCCGGAACCAATGGCCCCGAAGTGACAGAAATCGGGACAACCGGAGGGAATGGTAGTGATGTGAGGATCACATGTGTTCACGGAGTGTTAATGCTTTGCTCCGGTACTCTATTAAAAGGAGTACCTTAATATCTAGTAGTTTCCCTAGAGGCCCGGCTGCCACCGGCTGGTAGGACAAAAGATGGTGTGCAAGTTTCTCATTGCGAGCACGTACGACTATATATGGAACACATGCCTATTGATTGATTAGTACTTGGATACCATTTTATTATTATCTGCAAATGCCCCTGCTTTGATCGTTACATGAGTTTCTCTCATCCATGCAACGCCCGTTAATCCGTCCCTGTGCCTACGGTATTTTAATCCTCGCTGTTTACTATAATCACTACTGCTGTCTTTGTTACTCTGTTGCTGTTATTTCGCTATCGCTATCTGCTATAAAGCTGTTACTCTCGATAAACTCTTGCGAGCAAGTCTGTTTCCAGGTGCAGCTGAATTGACAACTCCGTTGTTAAGGCTTTCAAGTATTCTTT
Organism: Lolium rigidum; assembly: GCF_022539505.1. Taxonomy (NCBI): domain Eukaryota; kingdom Viridiplantae; phylum Streptophyta; class Magnoliopsida; order Poales; family Poaceae; genus Lolium; species Lolium rigidum. The sequence continues at coordinate 78,661,531 of NC_061509.1, read as the reverse complement.
GTCTCCCCTTGTGTCGAATCAATAAATTGGGTTTTACTTCCCGCGAAGATTGTTGCGATCCCCTATACTTGTGGGTCATCAAGACTATTTTCACGGCGCCGTTGCCGGGGAGCATAGCTTTATTTGGAAGTTCACTTGGATTGATATTGTTCGCTGCAAATTCTCCATCATGGGTAAACCTTGCGATACTAAGGTCGCCATATTACCATCCACTACAAGAAAAGGTACAACTCTGAGTACCTCTGCTGCTCTTGATTCGCCATCTGTGATAAGTAAACTTGTTTCACCACCACAAGCTTCAAATGCTGGTACTTCTGCTGAATCTGAAAATTCTTATAATATTGATGAAGCTTCTGCTGTGCTTGATGATAGTGGTTCATTGGGATCCTTTCTAGATGCTACGATTGCTAGGTCTAGACAAATTGAAAATACTGAAACTCCTGATGCTACTACACCTGTTAATTCACCTGAACTTGATTATTCTAGTGATGATCCTGATGAAGATTATGTGGAGCTTAATGATGATCTTATTGAAAAATGCAATGCTACCACTGATGCAACAAAAATTTAAAAGTTGCTTGCAGAACATGCTGTTAGATATAAACTGTCTCCTGATCCTAAATTTGCCACATCTCCTATAAACATTAAGGATAAAGATTATGATTTTTTTCTTGATCTATCTCATATAGCTATTGTTGAGAAAACACCCTTTTGTGGTACTGAAAAAGAAAGTGTTGTTGAACACATGATTGAGTTATCTACTCTGAGTAGCTTGTTTTCTGATGATGTTAAGATGCGTACTTATTTTGTTGCTAAAATCTTTCCATTCTCATTAAAGAATGACGCTAAAACTTGGTATAATAGTTTGCCACCTAATTCTATTAAAAGTCCAAAAGAATTGCTTGATGTTTTCTTCCGGAAATACTTTCCTGCTAGTGCTCAACATATTGCTTTGCGAGAGAATTTATAATTTTGACCAGGAAGATGGAGATAAATTGCACGAGGCTTGGGCGAGATTTTGCTCTCTTATTAGAGCTCTGCTCGATCATGATTTGGAAAAGCATGATTTACTTGATATATTTTATAGTGGACTAACCATTGAGTCTAGGGCATACCTGGATAGTTGTGCTTGGTTGTGTTTTCGGGAAAAGAACTCCGGACGACGTCGAAGAATTATTGGCTAAAATAGGCCGGAATCATGATGATTGGACTACACCTGAACCAACCCCAACACCGATATCGAAGAAGAGGGGTTTAATTAAATTGAATGATGAAGATATGAGGGAAGCTAAGAAGTCTCTTAAGGAGAAAGGTATTAAATCCGAAGATGTGAAGAATCTACCTCCCATAGAAGATATATGTGAGATAATCCCCCTTCATCCATGATTGAGGTAAACTCCCTTCAGCGCTTTACTAGAGAAGATATTCCGTATTCAAAACCTCCTGCACAATGCTTAGATGAGTTTGATAATTATATTATTAAGCAAGAAAATTTTAATATGAGAGTAGAGAATCATTTAATGGAAAATTCTCGAGCTATTAGTGAATTGCATGATATTGTGGAGAGAACCTCCAATGATGTTAAGATGCTTGTTAAACATTTTCATATGGTTCAAACTCAAATTGATCAACTCACTAAAGTGCAAAATGACTTGTTGGGAAATAATGCTACAGAAAAACATGCTTATGAAGTAACAACTAGAGGTGGTGTTTCTACCCAGGACCCTCTATATCCTGAGGGACATCCCAAAAGAGTTGAACAAGATTTTCAACGAACTAAAACTAGTACTCCATCTAAGAAAAAGAAGAAGAAACATAAAAAATGTTGTAGAATCCTCTGAACCTGTTAATGATCCTAATAGTATTTCTATTTCTGATGCTGAAACTGAAAGTGGTAATGAACATGATAAAGATAATGATAAGAATGATAATCCTGATAAAGAAGAGGTTGAAGAAGAACCTGAAAAGCATGTTAAAAATAAAAAGTACACTAAAGAAGATTTTATTGCTGAGAAACATGGTAATGAAAGAGAACCTTGGGTTCAAAAGCAAATGCCTTTTCCTGCTAAGAAACTAAAATCAAAGGAAGAAGAACACTATAATAAATTTTGTGATTGGATGAAACCTTTATTCTTGCAAATCCCTTTGACTGATGCTATTAAATTGCCTCCTTATTCAAAGTATATGAAAGATATTGTTACTAACAAAAGGAAAATCCCCAATGAGGAAATTTCCACTATGATTGCTAATTACTCTTTCAATGGAAAAGTTCCAAAGAAGTTGGGCGACCCAGGTATTCCAACTATTCCTTGTTCCATTAAGAATAATTATGTTAGAACCGCTCTATGTGATTTGGGAGCGGGAGTTAGTGTTATGCCTTTTTCTCTTTATAAGAGACTTTACTTAGATAAGTTGATACCTACTGATATATCTTTGCAAATGGCTGATAAATCTACTGCTATTCCTGTTGGTATATGTGAGGATGTTCATGTTCAAGTTACTAATAATTGCTTGATATTAACTGATTTTGTTGTGTTGGAAATGTCTGAAGATGATAATATGTCCATTATTCTTGGGAGACCCTTTCTTAATACTGCGAGTGCTTGTTATTGATTGCAATAAAGGAAAAGTCACTTTTAATGTTGATGACAAGGAACACACCGTCTATTTCTCCAAGAGAATTGAAAAAGCATGTGGAGTTAATACTATTTCTAATGTGAGAACTATCAAAGTGGGAACTATCGATTGTCCTATATATGAGCCTAAAGAAGAATACCAAACTCTTATGATTGGATCCATATCAATACAATTCAAGGTAACATGATTGATTTGAGGTTTATTTCTTCATATGCTATGTAAAAATTTATTTGGTGGAAAGACTTGATCAACCTTGTTAACAAATACTTTTTATATGCATAGAGGAGGTAAGCAACATTTCTTTCTTCCTCCACTTGTTCTAGTTGCTGTAGTACTTTTGTTTTGCAAAGTTCCTTAGTTGATTAGAGATTTCAAAAAAAATTCCTGGCCAGTAATAATAAACTTAATACCCAGAAATGTGCATTTTTCAAAGTTTTCAAAACTTCACAAAAATTATACCGTTGGTCCTATTTTTCGAAGAGGCACCTGGGAGCACCAGAGGATGACCTGTGGGGCACCACAGGGTGCCACACCACAGGGTGCCACACCACCAGCTGGCGCGGCCAAGGAGGTGGGCGCGCCACCCTGTGGTGTGGGCCCCTCCTTGCCCCACTATCTCATCTCTTTCTCCCAGCATCTTCTCTCTCCCGAAAAAACTCGAACCAGCTTTCTCTCACTCGCGTTTTTGCTCAAGAGCTCAGGATTTTTCGATCTCTTTGCTCAGCCCAGATTTCTATCTGAAATTTGGCACATTTGCTCTCCGGTATGTGACTCCTCCGCCTATCCAAGTAGAATTTTGTTTGGTGGAGTATATCTTGCATATTTTGCTGCTTGTAGGTAACATGTTTAGTGAGCTTGCATGCTTGTTCTAAGTGGTAGAAACTATTTTTGGTGCATGATTAGTACTCTAGCAAGTTCCTATGGTAGTTTCCCTCAATTATATGTCACCAAATCAAGTTTTATATTGTTTGTTGAAAATTTCAGAAAAGAGATGAAGAAGTTCAACTTTGGGGAATTGTTCAAGAGAGGAACAACCAACACCGGGAGGCCTTCTAGGACCGCCACCCGACTTAGGCGATCCTACAATGAGGATATCATCGCGCCTAGCTTTGCGCCCGAAGAGGACAATGGGGCTCCTAATGCTTCATCCTTCCCATGTTATGATTTTCTGACAAATGCAGGGATATTGGATGATTTCTTCACCCTTGTCAACAGGGCAGGCTTAGCCACCTACGTTGAAGATGAAAGGGAGCAATACTACATGCTCACCAAAATTTTCGTCGAAAGCTTCAAGTTCCAAAACACGCAATATGATCCGACAGTTGCATTCAAGATCTATGGTAATCCTGTTACTATGGAATTGGAAGAATTTTGTCGTGCATTGGATATTGCCCCTGTAGGTACAACAAGGAGGATTGATGACAACCCCCGGGACCTGTTGGAGCTCTATCGAGGGATCACCGATGATGATTGCCGCACCATTCAGCGTGGCAAGATAAGGAACATCCAACTCCCCGCCATTAAATATTTTGCGTATTACATTGCCACTAGCATTCTTGGTAGGGAGAACACTAGCAATATTTCTAGTTACCATCTTGCTTTCTTGAATATTGCACTTACTGGACGGACATCTTATCATTTAGGTTCTCTTATTGCTCGCCGCCTGTCTAACATGGGGCCAATTTTTGGAGGAACTATTGC